>NW_024426774.1:63616331-63630858 GCF_017311325.1 Ursus maritimus
TGGGGGGGGGGGGCGGCTCTGAGGGGCTCTTCCCACCCCACCGGGAGCGGCCGGCGGAATTATCTCGAGGGCGCTAAGTGGCAGCCGCTGGCGGCACCGCCGACCCGAGACCGAGCTCTCCCGCGGGCTATCAGAAAGCAGCTTTTGGGGGCGTTTTCTGCACCACCCTTTTGGACAGCAACTGGGTTGACATTCTCTTCAGGTGCCTTTTCCACAACCCCTCTCACCATAAAAATATCTGGATTGCTATATTTTTTCTTCATTCCCACCCTCCAAGAGTTTTGCTTGGGCTGAAATGAAACCAATATTCACGTTGCAATAAAGCCCTTCAACTACGTTAGAGGCGGAGAATGAGAGTTTAGGAACCGCCTCGTCCTGTTGGTCCACAATCCAAATAAGGAATGCCCTTGGAAGGACAAGAGGAAGGGGCCTGGCAATGCTGAAGAGGCTGATGTCATCTCTGGAGCAGGCTGGCGGGGTCCTTCCAAATCACTGGAAGGCCAGTCACGCCTCACACGGAACCCTGGGCCGGTCTCACACTGAGCCGCAGTTTAGGTCAAAAGCAGCCCCGTCCAAACAGCCGGCCGAGGTTCTGCTGCTACTCACTGGCGCTGGGCCTAACAGCTGCACTTCCCATCTGATCTCATGTAAAACCGGGGAACACCCTTGTTTCTTAGGGTGACTGGGGCTTACTACTCTTTTTAAAACCTCTCTTGGTTGGTTGTGGATTGATCATCCATCTTAAGAACTCGTGATCAGCTGGAAGTTAGGAGTTAAAAGACCTACGGATCGAGGTCATTTTAACCTGATTATATGCACGGCTGCCATGGGCTGCCTGGTCAGCCATCTTGGGTCCCTCCCCCGGAAGCAGCAGTGCTCAGAGTAGCATTTATGCCCTCCCCTTCTCACCAATCCCAGGACAGCTCTAGTGGGGACATGGGCCCATCAGGTTTTGGGTTGGGGGTCGTCAGAGACTAAAGACCATACTTGAAAAGTCCTTGTCTGCATTAGGATGTCAACCCCTCTCTGTGTCACTGGGAGGGACTGATTCCCGGGACACCTGACATGGGGACGGGGAGAGAGAGTACCAGCCAGGCCTGGGGAATCCGAGCCGGCCCTACCTGCAGTCATCTCCTCCAGTGCTGACCACATACTTGTCGTCATGAGAGAAACGGATGTTCGTCACGTGAGCGGAGTGGCCAAAGTAACGCTTATGTTTGGCCTGTGAGCAAAAGTGAACAGAGACAGCTGAGAGACCCTGCCCCTACCAGGAACCATAGACCACATCCAGGACTCCCGTCTTCCCCTCCCGGAATCATCTTCACTCTTGCCGTTCCCGTTTGGTCTGGACATTTCTGTTAGCCAGCCTTTCGCCGACTGGCCTTCCCATCCATTCTTCCCTGAGGTGGCCAATGTGTACATCTTCCATCCCCCCTTCCCCCGGCTTCCAGAACCTCCCCTCCAGAGGGAGATGAAACCGTTAGGGATCACCAAACCTCCACAGGGCCGGAACAAGATTCCTCTTGTTCTAGATTCTAGCTGGCCGTCTCAACGCGGCCCCTACCTCCTGCAGTCTGCAGAAGGAAAGAGCCCGGAGGCAGTGCAGGGAGGTTACTCTGAGGAAGACTCACAAATTTTTCTGTGCATGGAAAATCAAAGAGCTTCACTAGCCCGAAGTCATCTCCGGTGACAATGTTGAGGCCAGCATGGGTCACACACGCGCAGTTGACATCAGCCTTGTCTGCATTTCGTGGCCAGATGCCAATGACTTCATCCCCCAGAATGCTATTTGAACGAGAAGAGGAGTCAGCAGGGGAGGTGGGAGAAGGCTTCCCGCAGTCAGGCATCTTCTCCCAGGGATGAGAGGCAGAAAGGGCTATTTTGCGTCATTCACTGTGATCACGTGGCTCTTCTGTCCCCGCCCCCTCTGTGCACTCAGCCTCGTTCTTACTGTCCTGCTCTGCCCTAGTCCCTTGCACCCCAAAAGAAAAGTCACCCCCATCTTTGATTCTGTCCCTCATCCCTCTAGTCCTCCCTTCTGAGTGTGTGCCTGCTTGGGCACCTTCGAGCTCACAGCCGGGTGGTGTCCTTTCCCTGGAACTGGCAAGGCCCCCTTCCTCATGCTGCTAAGCGGCCGTGTCGGCCGTCCAGTGCCTCCCAGCGCTGTGCGGGCGCTGAGCCCAGAGCCTGGAGCCCATTCCCTTTGCACTTGCTGGGTGCGGTTGTGCCCTGGGAGGATGACACAAAAGGAGGGACTTTGCATTTCAAAAGCCCCAGTCGGACCAAAGCCAGTGGCCTGAACTGGTACCAAGAAGCCTTCCGCCAACCACCCCCACCACCCCCACCCCAAAGACAAGACAGCTCCATCTCTGAGCGGCTTCACATCCTGGCCACACGCAAACTTGGAGACCGAGCCTGGCCCAAGAGGCTCCCTTGTGACCTTTTCCTTAAGAAGTGTTTTCGTCCAGTCACCTTGTCCAGGAGGCCCAGGTGATCTTCTCGATGACCATGGCTTCAGTGACCTGCTTCCCCAGGGGGACCTCATGCACCTGGCGCTTGTAGGCTCCTGTGGACACCTGCGGGCAGAAGGCAACCATGTCCATCAACCATCTCCCCAGTTCGAACGGCTCCCCTTTCGGTGTGCTGTTTCCCAGAACATCGGCCCAGCCTCCAGATCCCCAGGACGTTCAACAAATCCAAGTTCAGCTTGAGGCTGCAAAGCCTGTGGCCAGCCTGCAGCAAAATTCATGTGAGCAGGACATTTTTCCATTCATTTTCTGGTTCTTTTCCGAAGTCCTAAGGCAGTGGTTCCCCAAATGTGGTTCCTGACCAGCAGCAGCATCTGGAAAGTTGTTGGAAATACATATTCTTGGGTCCCCGCACCAGACATTCTGAGGGTGGGGGCCCGGCAATCTGTGTTTTAACAAAGCCTCCAGGGGGTGTCTGATGCTCCAAGTTCAGGAATCCCTGTTCTCAGAGGAACAAGTCCTTTGGTACAGAGGTGGGCAAGTCTTCTCATTGACACCAACTGACGTAGATGATTTCTGAAGCATCTTTCTTGAGAATATTCCAGGGGGAGATAAGATTTTTCCAGAAAACCTGCAGCCCCTTCTACCCCCGTGGGTGCCTCTGCCCCGGCCCCCCTAGGTTTTCCTGCTGTTCATGGAATGTGCCGAGATCTTCCCCACCTCAGGGACTTCATACAGATGGCCCGGAAAAATGTTCCCGCCTCTCTTTGTTGGCTAACTCCTACACATCCCACAGACCTCAGCTTAAATATCACTTGTGCGGAGAGGAAGTGAGTCTAAATTCGGCGCCTGTTAAATGCTCTCAGAGCACCCTGTACTTTTCCTTCCCAGCACATAATCACAATTTGCAATTATATGTATATTTTGTGATTATCTGTTTAACGCTTGTCTTCTCCATTACGGGCAAGCTCCAGGAGGGCGGGAGCAGGCCCCCTCTGTCCACCCGAAAGCCTAGCGTGGCACAGGGCTCAGTAAATCCTCGTTGATGAACGGGCGCCCTCTCACTTTGCAGCCGGTGTCCAGCTCCAGGCCGGCTCCCTGACACCTAGTGTTTGTTCAGAGTGCTGGGTAAGACATCGTTCTCCATTCAGCTGTAAGTCCCAAAGGTGGGACCCCTCTTCGTCCCTTCCCACCTGTCTGTTCCCCCAGGGGAGTGAGGAGCCTCCACTCCAGGCCCAGAGCTCGGGCCCCAAGTGTGGACAGGCCACACTCCCCAGATGTGGATTTGAAATGACGACGTATGAGAAACCACAGAGGCTCGGGTACAGCCCCGGGGAACCCGACGTTGGGAAGCATTGAAGGGGAGGCGGCAAGGGGAGGACTGAGGGGGATTAGGGCTTATGCTGCCTGTGTTTCTTACTGAAGGACAGCTCTACTTTTTAGAATTCTCATTCTTCAACATTCTTCAGTTCTCTAGGCCTCTGCCCTTTCCTTAATCAAGTCGGGGGAAAGGAACTGCACTGAAAGGGTTCCTATGAAGAGGAAGTTAGTGGACAGCCCAGCACAGAGCAAGCCCTCAATTACCATAAGCCGCCACCGTGGTCGCTGCGGCTGGCATCATCATCATTATTATTATTATTATTGTTATTGTTATTGGTTACCCTGGAGAGCGTCAGAGCCGACACCTACCTGGATGTACCTGCCATCTGCTGAAAAATCCATCTGAACGACGAAGCTTGGAATATCTTTGCAGTAGCCAGTGCGGTTCAGGCTTGCGCCCTGAGTGAGGTCATAGAAGTCAACTGTATGTTCAGAGGAACCAACGGCTAAGAATCTGCTGTCTGGGCTGATTCTAGAAAAAGCAATCCAAGAGCATGGTCCGTGAGAAGGGCTGTCTGGGCTGCGCAAACGTGAGGTCTCGCTGGGAGGGGCCTCCCAGGCTCAAAGGCAGGGCGATCTCACTTCATGACTCCCACACGGTTACCTTCTCTGACATTCTAGGGAACTCAGCAATTTCTCTGGGTCCGACCCCAGGGCAGTAAGGACACGGAGCCTTAGGCAGAATGGCACGGTACATGTAGTTTTTACTTGGTAAAACTCTCACGAAATCAGCAAAGACGTGTCTAAGAATTCCTGCGTGAGAGTCTCCTTCACAGCTGGCTCGCTGAAAGGGACCCTCCCAGCTGCGTTCTTCAGTCCAGCCCCGACCCTTCCGGAATGGCAACCACCCTTCTTCTCCCTGCCCAGCCCACCTGCTACGCACCTGATGTCTTGGATAGCAGATTTCCGGTCTCGTTTCTTCCCCCAGACTTTGAGGCTGTTCACCAGCAAGATGACGAACTCCCCGTTCTTCATGCCGATGGCCACCATCTCCCCGTCAGGGCTGTAGGCCGCACACCTGGCCGCGTGGCCCAGGCTCACCTTGTTCAGCAGCTTCTACGTCGATACAAAGTAACAACATCGCCTGAGTCCTAGGCTGGGCTCCCGGGGAGATGCCGCCCCCAGGCCGGAGCGCTCAGGCTGTCTCTGCGGCCACTTTGGGCCTCCAGACCCCTTGCTTCGTAGAGCGACTGTCCCCGAGGAGCCGAGGCGGCTCTAGGTTTTAGCTAGAACAGCTTGGGAGACAACACGTATCGGGGCAGAGCTCGGCGCACTGTTTCTGTAAGGGGCTTGGCAGTCAATACTGCAGGCTTCGCGGCCCCTACGATGTCCGGCGACCAGTGCGCTCGGCCGGCGTGGCACCAGAGCAGCCGGGGCGCCACGGTTTACTTGTAGGAACAGGCGGCAAACCCGGCCGGAGCCGCCAGCCTCAGACGGCCCGCCTCTTGCTCAGGAGAAGAGCGGCAGCTTTCTGCACCTGTTGGTTCAAAGCCTGAAGCCTGGCTGTCACTAGCCGGATGCGTGTGCGTAACTTCCCCATTTCCCACTTGAAAAGAAGTGATATTAATACTGCTCGTGCAAGGCTGCCGTGAGCACTAATGATCGTGTATGTGAGGTGTCTGGTGTGAGCAGGCACTCACTAAATGTTAGCCGTCGTTAACAATAAACACAGTAAATAATCATGAAAATTAACGGGACTGTAACAACCATAGTTAGGCTTTTGTGTATCTGTTCTTTGATCCTCACACTAAAAATACGAATGAAATATTTACTGGCTATTTTGTGATGAACCCAACCATTTTAATTATTAGATATTAAATAGTTGTTTTATTTTTTAATTTTTAAAAATTTTTTGAGAGAGCACAAGCAAGCTGGCAGGAGGGGCAGAGGGAGAGGGAGAATTCCAAGCAAAGTCCACACCCAGCACAGCACCCAATGCGGGGCTCAATCCCACGACCCCTGAGATCATGACCTGAGCCGAAAGCAAGGGTGACACGCTTAACTGACTGAGCCTCCCAGGCGCCCCCTAACTACTTGTTTTAATATCAGATAAGACTTGGTAACCATAATTTTCCCCCAGACTACTCTTTGCTATTTTTTATTCAAGATGAATTTTTATTTTTAATTTTTTTCCAAACTCCAAGAGAAACTTAGTTGGGATTTTGATTGACATATTCCATTTGGGAACATCTGGTGTTTTGAATCATTTTTAGTCTTCTCATCCAGGGAAGACGTATCTCCTTATTTTTAAGGTTTTGTGGACTCTTCTACGACAAGAGAAAAATCCTTTTCAGATGACTCCTGTACTACGGTTATGGATGAGCACACAGCTAAAAGGCAGATGGCTTGGTGTGTGTGAGCGGGACGTCTGTTATTAGGCTTTCGAACTTAATTGCTGACCCACTGCATCCCCCACCTCTGGTCTGACGCTGGCCAGACCTCTCCTCCCCTCCAGGCTCCGGCCAGGCCCAACTGCGGCCATCCAAGCCCGGGCAGATAGGGCCCCTCACCTTGTCAGCCAGGTCCCAGATGCGGGCTGTGCCGTCGTTGCTGGCGGAGATGAAGATGTCCTTGGAGGGGTGTGTGGCCAGGCCCCAGATCTCCCCTTCCATGTGCCCATCAATCAGGATGTTGGAAGCAGCATTTTTTTCACCAACTTCAATTATTTCTCCATCTTTGGTTCCTACTAAGATTTTTCCCTGTTGCAATAAAAACATTAGAAAGAAGATAAACAGTGTATGCTCCCACTCCTATGACGTACTAGCCCAATTCACAGAGAAAAGTCGAATGGCGGTCGCCAAGTGCCGGTGGGAAGGGGAAAGGGGCGTGAGCACTTCATGGGTACAGAGTTCCAATTCTACGGGATAAAAAACGTTCTGCAGGTGGACGGGGGCGACGGTTGCCCAGCAATAGGAACGTACTTACTACCGCTAGACGGCACACCTAAACATGGCTAAAATGGTAAATTGTTACGTTATCTATATTTTGCCGCAATTTAAAATGAAATAGTGTTATGGTCTACTAGATATCTAGTGGGTGTGCGACTGGCAGACAAATAGATGAAGATAGGTAAATAAATAAATAAATAGATGGGATCTGTATTTTAAAGAATAACCTAGAGAAGAACACAATTAGAGCAAACGGGAGAGTGGCTCTATTGGCAACCGTACTGCCACAGGAAGGGCCAAGGGGGTTCTGCTGTTCACTCAATCGCCCAGCCTTACGTCTCCCCCTCATTTTTCCTGTTCTCCCTCAACCCTGGATGAGAGTGTCAGCAGAGTTCTCCATCATCTGGTCTCTGCCAGAACATTCCACAGACGGCAAGCTCCCTACAGAGCTGGGCAGCCAGTTTCTGCTGTCGGACAGCTCGGGTTCTTCCTAAATTCTCCCTCACATTGAACAAGAAGCCGTCTCCTGATGACATCCAGGCTCTGGGCTCAGCTCTGCCTTCACCTCCTGGATGGCTCATTACCCTACCGGATGACTGCCATTTGTCTATTTAAAAACACAGCTCCCAATTTCTAATTATGGAGATTCCCAGTCATGTCTGCCTTTTTTTATGAGGAACATCCAGAAGCCACATTCTCAGACTGATAATAACTCAAAAATATAAACACGAGGTATAAACAGAGGTTAAGATTTATTTTCAAGTACCTCAGAATTTCTTGGGGAATTAAAAAAAGAAAGGGAAAAAAGGAACACACATCACGACTAAGATCCCGATTCGGCAGCTCTGGCCAAGAGCCTGGACATCCATATTTAAGCAAAACACAACAAAAGAACAACAACAAAAAACCCAAGCCCACGTTGTTTCTGATATTCAGCCCAGGTATGACTTGAAAACCTGAGTCAGACAGTCTGACGGCCCCTTCCCGCCCCCTTACTGACCGTGTAACTGTGGACACAGGCAAATTATTGACTATCTCTGCACCTACAGTAATAATATTATCTGTAATCACAGCAGCTACCATCCCCTGAATGTGCTATGAGCCAGGCATGAGGAAAGGCATCAGGCATTACAACACATGTGATCCTCACAACGACGCATGTGCTGGAACGGAAAGGTTAAGTAACACACCCAAGGTCACAGAGCCAGTGCTACTCAGAAGCACCTGGGTCTGTTGGATTCTGCGAAGCCAACTCCCCCTCCTTCCCCGCCACCCGGCAGTGCAAATCCCACCTCGGAGGCTCGTTGTAAGGATTCAACGATCCGGCCCAGGCAAAGTGTCTGGCTGAACTCTCACTTGAGCCCCAAGGGGACAGCTGGGGGAAGCCCAGCCCACTCACTTTGCCCCGGCACACGGAGCGCACGCACTCCACCAGCTGCCCCGTCTCCAGCTGGAAGGCCCGACAGCGCTTCATCTCCTGGTCCCACAGTTTCACAGCACCTCCTTCTTTGGTCCTAAAAAGGATCAAGAGGCACTTAGGATGTTGGCTCTCATCCTAAGACTTGCCCATGACACTCCAGGTCCCCTGTCCCTATCATCAAGGTCACAGCCACTGGGGTCCAGCAGGATGAGTGGTTACAACCATTTGGACTGGAAGATTTCCTGGAATACTTTCAAAGGCCACTATGGTAAAGGAAAGAGGATTGCAATTTAAAATATCAAACCATGTTTTAATCAGATCAAACACAAAGAGAAACGTTTTTATGTTTCTCTGCTTCATTTTCACATCTCTGTCCCCACAGGAACTTCTCTCCCCTCCTCCCCAGCCTCCTGTCCCCCAAAGGGCTACGGAGAGGAACACCTGAAGGCCAGCATCGTCACTGGGGTCGACTGTGAAGCCACCTCTCCCTTTCCCTGACTTGCACTTCTGAAAGGTTGGAGAGAGGGTAGACTGATCTCCCTGCTGCAGAAAAGGTGGGAGAAGGAAAATCTCCATTTTTCTCCCAGTGGGAAATGCTTCTGTCACTTTCTCCCAAGACGATAAGAGAAGACCAGCTGTCCCCAGAGGAGTTTCAGCTTACGGCCGCTCTTTGCCACCGGTCACTATGAGTCCGTCCCGAAGGGTCGTGTACATTGTGAAGACGGGGCCTGTGTGAGCCTTGGCCACCAGCCGGATGAGGAAGTGGTCCTTCCACACGTAGACGTCTCCATTGATGGCACCCGTGAAAGTGAGGTTGTTCTGTAAACAAAGGGACACCTTCCATACTAGGACACTCACAGCAGCCCTCAAGAGGGTCCCCTCCCAGCCACCTGCTCCTCGGTTAGGGAACCAGAGCTAGAGAAACATAAACACACATTCAAACTGACCTTCCGTGCTAAGGAAAGGCAAAAGACTTGGCAGGAGACCACGAGGCACATATGATAAGAAAATCACCCAGCCTTGAAATTCACTCTCCTGTGTTGGTTTGGGGCATTTGACTTCCTCACTGTGTGCAAGTCTGCATGTAAATGAACTTCCATCCTGGGATCCAGCCCCAGAGGATTGCAGAGTAAGGGGTATGGGGCAGGACTCCAGGCCAAACTTTTGTGGGATCATGAACCAGGTGCATAAATCCATACCTGCAGGACCCAGAGTTGGCTGGGTTTCAGAATGTCCCCAGAGGAGCCTGGGTCGGCTGAGGGTGCCCCACAGCCTATGCAAGGCATCAGCTGGGGCATCTGGGGCATAAGAAAGCTAGGAGGAATCGGGAGGCTGTCCAGGGGGTAATCCGTCCCACAGCCTCTGCGCCTAACCCATGCCTTACAGCCTTGCAAGTCAGTCTGCCTCTAGAATGATGAAGCTCCTGCCCTGAGTGGGGGCCCAACCTTTTCTAGTGAATATTTTGAGGGGAAAAATACAGTCAACTCACCCATCTATGCTAAGGAAAGGGAATAATGGTTGCAAGTAAGCCAATAAAGGAGAAAATGGGGAAATAGCTTTCTCGCTGTTTGCAGCTTCGTAGCTACAGGTGCCCCCCATGCCCATGCCCAGGGATCAGGGTCCCCTCTCAGGAAGCTTCTGCTGGAACTCACAGCACCGAAGGCCACGGAGAGCATCGTCTGCATCTTGGCAGCCTCCATGGACCCGATGACCCCTTTCTTGTAAAGCAGGGCGCTGCCTGCCAGGGTCCAGAACTTCATATGTTTGACCCCGACAGACACAAATTGGGTGTCTGAGTCGGGGCGAAATTCCACCACAAATATGCGCTCCAGGTGACCCCCTCGGCTGGCAACCTTGGCTCCTGTATGGGTGAGAGAGTCTGTTGGTTGGTGGGGGGGGGGGGGGTGTCCCATACTCTGGGCCAGGCACTGAAGTACAGTTCAGGATAGCTCTCCATCCCAGCAAGGCCCAGGGTACACTGCAGGTATGTCTTCTTCCTCAATGGCACCCTCCCCACCTCAGATACTGCTCTCCAAGCAGGAGAGAGAGAGGCTGGGAAATTTCCAGAGCAGCAGTGCTGCTAACATAACCCCCATCCCACTCCACCCATACAAGCCACATCCAGGCACCCAGGAACACAGAAGGAAGGGATGGCCCCGGAGATGGAAGCTTCCAGATATGAGAAAAGGGCAAAGGGCACCCTTCATTTCCCCTCCTCTGGTCTCTGAACTCACCACAGGATTCCCACCCACAGGAAGCTGAACCCGCCCCTGGAGTGTAATTGGAGACTCCCACTCCTTTAGCCAGTTCTCTATTCCTTTCCAAGATTCTCTGCTTTCATGTTCTTAAAAAAAAAAAAAAAAAAAAGAAAAGTCCTTCACATTCCTTTTTCTTTCATGGTTTTTGGGTTTAAAAATTCTACTTTTTTTACTTAATTACCAGTTTTTTCCTTAACCCCATTTATGTGTTTGACTCATCTGAGGAGCTTTAACTTCTGTCCTCAGAGAGTCCCAGCTCCACCCTTTATTTGTAGAGCAATTTGGGGAAAGTTATTTTAACTCCCCAGTGCCTCAGTTGGCTCATCTGTAATTCGGGGATAATAAGACTTCCCATTTTATAAGGTGTTGTGAGGATTAAAAGATCTGGGACAAGTGAAGCCCCAAGAGCTGAGCTGAGCACAGCGACTGTTTGGGGAGCATCCGCTGGTGCAGCGGACATTCTCCCCACTGGGTCTAGACCTGCTGGCTCGTCTTTCAGCCTACATCTTATACCCATCTGTGTTTACCTCAGCATTGCTTTTCAGCCTTCGAGTTTTTAATTTTTATTTTAAATTTCTTTCCATTTTCTTTGAACTTATTCTTAATGTTTTAGTTCCAATTTCCTCTTAATTATCTCCTCTCCCTATTTGCTCACATGTACTTTTTGTCTTCCCCTCCTCCTCACTGACATTTTTTAAAAAATCCCAATACAGTTAACATCCAGTGGTATATTAGTGTCAGGGGGTACAATATACTGATTCCACACTTCTGTACATTTCTCAGTGCTCATCACAGTAAGTGTTCTCTTGATTCTCTTCACCTATTTCACTGTTTGTTTGTTTGTTTGTAAGTGGCTCTCCAGCAGAGTGGCGGTGGGTGGTGGATTCTCATGCAGCTGAGCCTTTGGCCCTCAGTCTCACCCCCTGCCCCCAAGCCCTTCCCAGAAGTGGCGGGGGAGACCCACACAGTACTGCTCAGGGCAGTCAGTCTCAGAAACCATGAGACTGTGGACTCTGGGAAACAAACTGAGGGCTTCAGAGGGGAGGGGAGTGGGGGACTGGGATAGGCCGGTGATGGGAATTAAGGAGGGCACGTATTGCATGGTGCACTGGGTGTTATACGCAAATAATGAATCATGGAACATTGCATCAAAAACTGGGGATGTACCGTATGGTGACTAATAGAACAAAATAAAAATTATTAAAAAAACAAAAAACAAAAAACAAATACTTCCTTACCTAGGTAGGGCTCAGAGGCTTGAAAACTCCGAGTTTCGAAGGATACCATAAGCCAAGTTAAAAGACAAACACCACAAAGGGAGAAAACATTTGCAACACTTATAGGAGACAAAGATGTACTGTGAGCTATCAGTAAAAATACTACACATCTTAGGAAAACATGAGCAACTCTCCCTTCTCCAACAGAAGTCAGATTTGAACGGCTGGATTACAGGAGAAGCAGTACAAGGAGGCACTAAAGAGACAGAGGAGGTTTTAATCCATGGACCCCTCTAATTGTGGGGGTGCCTGTGTCCCGCCTTGCATGGGCTTCTACATTGCTCAGAACAGGTTTCACTCAAGTATCGAGGATCTGACAACGTGCATTTTATATAATAAGCTCATTCTGTGCTCAACTTTGTTTCTTAACTACACACACACACACACACACACACACACACTCACACCAATGGAGTCCCACAAGAACAGTCCTTTAGCAGATGACGAATGAATGATATACTCTCTAACGGTAACCAAAATGTAGATAAACCTCCCTCAAAACTGTATCATCTCTAAGCAGGACTGAAGTGAAGGAAAAACCACACAATATCGGCTCAGAAGAGCTGGTGGTTGGTGACCAACCGTTAGATATTACTGGCTCAGAACCCTTCTGCAGATACCCAAGGGCTCGTTCCAACAGAGACAATGGGAGAAAGTTCCCGAAGAGAAGGCTTTTCTTGGTCATGTTTAAAAGCTTATTTAGGGGGATTAAAAAAAGATGGCGGAGGAGTAGGGGGTCTCCTTTTTCAGCCGGTCCCCTGAGTCAAGCTGGATAGGTACCAGACCATCCTGAACATCCACAGAATCAGCCTGAGACGCAGGAAGATACATCTGGATCTCTACAAATGAACATCTCCAGCGCTGAGAATTGAGGTACGAAGCGGGGAGCTGTGAATCTGCGCACAGATATCGGAAGATAAATGGAAGGGGGAGGGAGCCGCCAGATTCGGGCACTGGGAAGCGGTAGCCACCTGCACGGGGGAGCAGGCGGACTCGCAGACGGGCACCCACGAAACAGCAGACTGAGACCATGAGCCGGGGAACGCACGTGACCAGATGGAAAACCGGAGCTCCGGTGCACTCACTGGAACCGGACTGAGACTGGGAGCTCGGGAGCACGTGCGGGAACCCTGGGCGGCTGGTGGTGCTAGAAACACAAAGGACAGAGACACGCCGGCCCTGGAAGTGAGGGCTAGGACACCAGCTGTGGGGCGCACAACCCGGGACGCTGCAGGGTTTTTAGCAGCACCAACAGAAACAGAGTTAAAGTGGCCAAGAGAGCTCAGTGGAGAGCAGACTGCGATCTCTCTGTTCTGTGACAGAGGCTGAAATTCGGCCGCTGCTGCTCTGACTCTCAGAAGAGGCACAGCAGACCGCCAGGGAAAGCCGCCAGAGAACAAAAGCCTGGAAATACTGGCTCACAGCGTGCCCATCCCCATCCCCCCTCGCAGGGGACACGGAGACTCTACCCAAACAGGGTTGCCTGAGTATCCGTGCGGCAGGCCCCTCCCCCAGAAGGCAGGCTGAAAAATCAAGAAGCCCACATCCCTAAGATCCCTGTAAAACAAGTGCGCACGGCCTGGGTCCTGGTCAATAGTTTGGGCTCTGGACAACCCAGCAACCTCTCCTCATCAGAATGACAAGAAGGAGAAATCCCCCCCAGCAAAGAAAAGATAATGTGCCCAGGGCTCCTGCCACAGAACTGATGGATATGGATAGTAACCAAAAGTATCGAAGTGGTGTTCAGAGTAACAATGGTCAAGATGATGTGAACTTGAAAATATTAACGAAAATATTAATGAGATTATAGAACCACTAAGGGCGGAAATGAGAGCGAATCTGACAGAAATTAAAAATGCTATGAATCAAATGCAGTCAAAACTAGACGCTCTGACGGCCAGGGTGAATGAGGCAGATGAACAAATTAGTGAATTGGAGGATGGGATGGTAGAAGAGAAAGTTAAAACAGAAACGTGGCTCAAAAAAAAAAATCCAATCTCAAGAATGTAGATTACTGACTCAATGAAAAGTTCCAATGTCAGAATCATCGGCATCCCTGAGGGGTGGAGAAAGAGGTCTAGAAGAGATATTTGAACAAATTGTAGCGGAAGACTTCCCTAATCTAGCAAAGGAAACAAGCATTCATGTCCAAGAGGCAGAGAGGACCCCTCCCAAGGTCAACCACGACAAACCTACGCCACGTCACGTCATAGTGCAATTCGCAAATATTAGATCCAAGGATACAGTATTGAAAGCGGCCAGGGCGAAGAAATTTCTCACGTACAGAGGCAAAAATATCAGCATAACATCAGACCTGTCTACACAGACCTGGAATGAGAGGAAGGGTTGGCAGGATATTTTAAAACCTCTATCCGAGAAAAACATGTAGCCAAGGATCCTTTATCCAGCAAGGCTGTCATTCAGAATTGATGGAGAGATAAGGACCTTCCAGGATCGGCAGAAACTGACCAAATTTGTAACCACGAAACCAGCCCTACAGGAGATATTAAGGGGGGTTCTACAAAAGAAAAAGGCCCCAAGAGTGATACAGAACAGAAAGTCATAATCTATAGAAACAAAGACTTTACTGGCAACATGGCATCATTAAAATCATATCTCTCAATAATCAGTCTCAATGTAAATGGCCTAAATGCTCCCATAAACGCCACAGGGTTGCAGATTGGATAAAAAGACATGACCCATCCATTTGCTGTCTACAAGAGACTCATCTTGAACCTAAAGATACATCCAGACTGAAAGTGAAGGGATGGAAAACCATTTTTCATGCTGCAAGAGACTCATCTTGAACCTAAAGATACATCCAGACTGAAAGTGA
>NW_024426774.1:63633813-63760308 GCF_017311325.1 Ursus maritimus
TTAGAAGTTATAGAGCAATTCAGTAATGTGGCGGGATACAAAATCAATGCTCAGAAATCAGTTGCATTTCTATACACGAATAATGAGACTGAAGAAAGAGAAATTAGGGAATCCATCCCATTTACAATAGCACCAAAATCCATACGTTACCTTGGAATTAACTTAACCAGAGACGTAAAGGATCTATATTCTTGAAAGGATCTATATCACTCTTGAAAGACATTGAAGAAGACACAAAAAGATGGAAAAATATTCCATGCTCATGGATCGGAAGAATTAACATAGTTAAAATGTCTACGCTACCCAGAGCAATTTACACTTTCAATGCCAACCCGATCAAAATACCAATGACTTTTTTCAAAGAACTGGAACAAACAGCCCTTAAATTTGTGTGGAACCAGAAAAGGCCCCAAATTGCCAAGGAATTGTTGAAAAGGAAAAACAAAGCTGGGGGCATCACAATGCCGGATTTCGAGCTGTACTACAAAGCTGTGATCTCAAAGACAGCATGGTACTGGCACAAAAACAGACACATAGACCAATGGAACAGAATAGAGAACCCAGAAATGGACCCTCGGCTCTTTGGGCAACTAATCTTTGACAAAGCAGGAAAAAACATCCAGTGGAAAAAAGACAGTCTCTTCAATAAATGGTGCTGGGAAAATTGGACAGCTATATGCAAAAGAATGAAACGTGACCACTGTCTCACACCATACACAAAGATAAACTCCAGATGGATGAAAGACCTCGATGTGAGACAGGAATCCATCAAAATCCTAGAGAAGAGCATAGGCAGCAACCTCTTTGACATCAGCCACAGCAACTTTTTTCATGACACATCTCCAAAGGCAAGAGAAACAAAAGATAAAATGAACTTGTGGGACTTCATCAAGATAAAAAGCTTCTGCACAGCCAAGGAAACAGTCAAAAAAACTAAAAGGCAGCCCATGGAATAGGAGAAGATATTTACAAATGACACTACAGATAAAAGATGAGTATCCAAGATCTACAAAGAACTTCTCAAACTCAATACACAAGAAACAAATAATCAAATCAAAAAATGGGCAGAAGATATGAACACTTCTCCAATGAAGACATACAAATGGCTAACAGACACATGAAAAAATGTTCAAAATCATTAGCCATCAGGGAAATTCAAATCAAAACCACATTGAGATACCACTTTACGCCAGTTAGAATGGCAAAAATTGACAAGGCAGGAAACAACAAATGTTGGAGAGGATGTGGAGAAAGGGGATCCCTCTTATGTTGGTGGGAATGCAAGTTGGCACAGCCACTTTGGAAAACAGTGTGGAGGTCCCTTAAAAAGTTAAAAATTGAGCTCCCCTATGATCCAGCAATTGCACTACTGGGTATTTACCCCAAAGATACAGACGTAGTGAAGAGAAGGGCCATATGCACCCCAATGTTCATAGCAGCATTGTCCACAATAGCTAAATCGTGGAAGGAGCTGAGATGCCCTTCAACAGATGACTGGATTAAGAAGCTGTGGTCCATATATACGATGGAATATTACTTAGCTATCAGAAAGAACGATTTTCCAACATTTGCTGCAACATGGACGGGACTGGAGGAGACAATGCTAAGTGAAATAAGTCAAGCAGAGAAAGATAATTATCATATGGTTTCACTCATTTATGGACCATAAGAAGTAGGAAGATCGGTAGGAGAAGAAAGGGAAGAAGAAAGGGGGGGTAAACAGAAGGGGGAATGAACCATGAGAGACTGGACTCTGAGAAACAAACTGAGGGCTTCAGAGGGGAGGGGGGTGGGGGATTGGGATAGGCTGATGATGGGTATTAAGGAGGGCACGTATTGCATGGGGCACTTGCATATAACACAGGGTGTTATACACAAGCAATGAATCATGGAACTTTACATCAAAAACTAGGGATGTACTGTATGGTGACTAACATAATAAATTATTTAAATATTTTTAAAAATTTAAAAAAATAAAGAAAAAAACAAATAAAAGCTTATTTAGAGGTGCCTGGGTGGCTCAGTCACTAAGCGCCTGCCTTCAGCAGGTCATGATCCCAGCATCCTGGGATCGAGCCCTGCATCAGGCTCCCTGCTCAGCAGGAAGCCTGCTTCTCCCTCTCCAGCTCCCCTGCTTGTGTTCCCTCTCTCACTATCTCTGTCAAATAAATAAATAGTTTTTTTAAAAAATTAAAAAATAAATTAAAAAAATAACAGCTTATTTCAAAGTCCTGGCTCTACCAGTCCCCCCTCTGGAGGTCAGAAGGCACCCCGGGTGAGCAGGAGTCTGAGCTGGGGCAGGGCCAGAGCAGGTGCTGCCCAGAGGGGCAGAAGGGAGGAGAGTGGGCCTGAACTGAAAAACTAGCCTGTGTGCAGGGCTCGACCAGACGACTCTCTTCCAAGGAACCAGGCACAGCCTTGGGCTTGGCCGCTGCAGACCCTCGAGTCAGTGCCGTAGAAGAAAGGCATAATGAAGCAAGTCAGGCCCTCGCAAGAAAGGGCTTTATAAGTGATTTCCAGCAGCGGGCGGGCTGCCTTGGGAAGTGACGTGGGCCACCTTCCTGCAAGAATTTGGCCGAGGATGGGGGTCAGCCTGTCAGGAGGCCGCTTGCAGGGACCACTCCACAGGGTGGATCTGGACCGGTCCTTCTGAGGCTATGAGGCTACGAGGCTGCAAGTCTATCGTTTAAGACCCTCAATGTCTCATCAGGGGCTAAGTCTATTTAAGATCAACTCGACATGACAGGAAATGAAGCCGCAGCCCCAAAACATAGATTATGGGGCCATTTGGACACAATGCACCAATGAACAAGAAAATGAGAAACGGACAGAATAAGATGAACGAGTCTCATCATAAAAGCCTGCAGGTTTCCAACCTCTTTTTCTCACGTGGGGGCTCAGGAGGGATTGGAACTTAGCTCCCAGATCTTTCTAGCTCCCTCCATGGGGAGGTGCTGAGATAATGAGTGTCTAGAAGCCCTGAATTGGAGAAGTGCCACTTCTTGTGCGTGCCTGGCTCAGCGTGCCCCAGATACAGGCTGCCCGGCTGGAGACAGACCTCATTAACGTCTTAACTAATTGGATCTCTTCTGCCAACCTGAGAATACACTTGAAAGATTGCACATCTTTGATTCTAACATGAACATAAATTTTGTAGCAGCCTGTATGTGTGTGTGTGTGTGTGTGCGCGCGCGTGCGCGTATGTGTTGGAGGAGGCAAGAAAGAAATCCTGTTACATTAAATGTAAAACTTGATTATAAGGTGAATCCCCAATTCAAAAAAGTTAAAATGCCAAAAAAAAAAAAAAAGTGTTTCTGAGCCTGTGGTGGTAAGATCCTGCCCCAGTTCCTGCAATAAGGCAACCAGGGTGACCAGGCTGCAGGGGGATCTGGAGGTCATGGAAGGAATGCCAAGGACAAGGACATTTGGGTGGGAAGGGAGTTAGGACTGAGACAGAGGAGGCCGCAGTCTTCCCCCTGAGGAGGAAGGCTGCCAGCAGAGAGTGCCCACAGACTCTTCACTCAACCAGCCAGGGACTCCCCTGGCCATGGGGTCCAGGGGTCTGATGGGCAGTTTCTCTCAGATCCAGAGACCCCGGCTCCTGCTGACCCACAGCAGTGCCCATGGTGGGCTTCGGAGAGAGCCCCGCACACACCACAAGCAAGCCTCCCAGAGGGACAGACGGCCTCGCTCCTTTTACCTTCCTGCCAACGCCAGACGGTGATGGTGTGCTCGGGGTCCACGCCCACCGACACCAGGAGCTTCCCGGTGGCACTGAAGTTGACGTAATTCACCCCTTTTGAGTGGAAACAGCGCAGCATCGAGAGGGTGTGTTTGGTCATGGCGTCCCAGACGTGGATGGAAGGCGTCGTCCCTGAGGGTGGGAGGCAGGACACAGAACTGAGGCTGCAGAACAGGGGTGGGGGGCCCAGGCCACGCTTAGGTTCACCCCAAAGCCTTTCTAAGACCAGTGTTCGGGGGTTTACAGTCACTGGGCCTCAGGGACCTCCAGCCTGACTGGGCCAGCGGTGACAGACGACGAGACCCATGTGCCGTGCTTCTAGAGCCGGAGGCCTCGGGGCACCTGTGTCCAGCACACACACTTGCAGAGGGGTTTATACAAAGGAAACTGGTGAGCACAATGCTTTGTATCCGCAGTTTCGCCAGATACAATCGGCAAACGCGACAGCGACATGGTTTTGCTGTGCAGATTGCACTACCCACAGAGGGAGCAGCCTTACCTGGGGTCTCCGTCCTATCAACTGCGGTGGGTGGACAATGGCAATGAGGAAGCGTCAAGGGAAGACAACGGCTAAAATAAGTCACGTTTCTAATAGCGAGGCACTTAACAGCAGCATCGGGAAGCTCCAAATTAAACTTGAAAATGGACATGGGTTCAATGAACACAAGCAGAAGGATAGGTTTGTAAAAACTGCCTTTGAAACGACAAAAAAAAAAAAACAAAACAAAAACAACCACCACCACAACACAACCTCTCACAAATGTGAATCAGTTCACATTTGTCCTTGACAGTTTCCCAGGGTCCAGAAGAGCCAGGCACGCAAACTGCAAGCCGCCCTGACCGAGCACAGTCCCAGGCTGCAGACACGGGGCTCTTTATCTGACCCCTGGCATCTGAAAAATTACCCCCACAAGTCCACAGGGATGGGGCACCCGTTTATCTGGAATATCAGGCTCTGGTCTGACTTTACAATCCCTCAGAATCACCCATCACTGAATATTTCAACCCAGGTGACACAGATATATTCAGGGCTCAAAGGATAACGTCGAGAAAGGGTAGATGTCAGCAACCCGCCCGCTCCCTTTCCAGATAATTGCCTATCAGGCAGCATCCCTGCTCGGGTGGGGGAAAGCTCGGCGGCTGCAGGACCCTCCTACCTATCTGGCTGGTGGCCACCACGTTTCTGTACTTGGGGTGCTGGTTCACCGTGAGGCAGAGGATGTCGTCCGTGTGCTCCAGGTAGAAGCTCTGGCTCCCTAGGGGCAGAGACACAGGAGAGTGAGGGGAGGGGGATGTGCAGACCTCTCAGGACAACCTTGAAGCATTATGCAGCATCTGCAAATGCCTTGTAAAAGTGAGCGATGAAGGCCCCAAGTTCTCGATTTTAGAATCATGCCTGGGGAGCTGGGAAACCATTTTTTACATTTACGTATTCTGTTCCAGGCCGGACAGAAGAGCTGGAGTCTATTCTCTAGCACCTGTCAGCTCCCCTGCAACCCCTCCCGCTGCCTGTGGGGGTCCAGAGCTCAGTCCAAGTGCAAGGCTTCCAGGGTCCAAAATGATAACAGAGTTACTACCTAACTGAGCAAAATGGCACCACTTACCCCTGTGAAAGGGAAGGCTATGGAACAGGAAAATACTTAGGGACTCTCTTTCAAATCCTCCTTAGTTCTCAAAGCACCAATCCATTTGGGTGCCTAGATGGCACAGGTGAGGTCTTCACCTCCTCATGCCCTCACTCAACGTATGTCACAGGAGGTAGAAGAAAGGACAAGAAATACGTTATCAGCGACTGTGGCAAATGGGTCTGCCGACTTCCAAGGTGTCAACTGTAATCCCATCCAAAGGCCCAAGGACTAGAGGTAAATGACAGCACTGATAGACAAATAGCTCATTGCTACTAAAACGATATATGGTCACACGAAAAAGAGAAATCGTATAGAAACTCTCAAGGCCCCAAAAGACAAATCATTAGGCGCTCAGTGACTTCACTGTCTAAAAATGTACGCATAAGCAAGTGTGCAGACTTGGGAAGGAGCATGAAGAGTTGAAAAAAGGAAGGGGGCTTGTTTTAAGATGTGAAGCAAATAAGGCAAGATGTGAACGCATTTAAATCTGGTGGCAAAGGTATGGGTATCAAATTAATTTCTGAACGCTTCTTTCGGCTTGCGGTGTTTCTTTTTCAACTACTTGTTTAATTTGAGTCATCCTGCAGTGAAAGGACATTTGGGGTGTTTTGCTTATGGTTTAGGCGTTCTCATTCTTCTGGCTAACTAGTCAAACTTGAAAATCTGAGCTGCTAAAAAATGGGTAGTAAGGAGGGCGAGTATAGCATGGTGCACTGGGTGTTATACGCAACTAATGAATCATCAAACTTTACATCAGAAACCAGGGATGTACTGTATGGTGACTAACATAATATAATAAAAAAACATTAAAAAAAATTGGTCACTGTGAAAAATTAATGAGCAAAGTTCCCCTGGGCTCTGTTCTTGGTAACCGGCTGCAAGGAATTTCTCCACTCCCCACACCCTCTTTCTGGCTCCCGTCCATCCCTCCCAGCCTCAGAGCAGCTGATGGAAATGTGGACACCTCCCCCCGGGGGCTGACAGCAGGATGTTGTTAGAAAGGAAGAGGGCTTTGACCTTTGAACGTGGGCGCCACACTTTCTAGGACTTTCTGGAATTGAGAGGAATGGCTCCCACAGAGGCCAAGAATGCACCAGCTTTGGGGCATCTCAAGAGGGGGAAGGCACACAGGGAGAGAGGGCAGGAAGCAGGGCCTGCCCTCGGAGGGGAGCCTGGGGCCACGTCACGCAGTTACCCGTGGAGAGGCTCTGCAGCACGCCAGCCGCCGCCGTGTGGAAGATGATGTCCGAGCCGTCATTCAGGTAATGCAGGTTGTTGCGACAGTCGAATCCCCTGTAGCCAAACACGTGGTCGAGAGCCAGCTCCTACATTCCCACACACAGACGACAGCAGCCCTCAGAGGAAGCAGGAGCAGGGCCACAAGCCCACGCTCTGGGGGCAGCCAGCCCCTTACCTCACGGGAACCGCGCGGCTGGTGAGACAGCCAACCCCAAGCTGAAAACATCTCGCTTCTTGGCTAGCTGAGGAGAAAACGCAGCCCTTTCTTGAATTCCCTGAAGAGCGAGGGGGACAAGGCTCACTGGTAGAACTACAGGGAGTCTTCTACATAGGCCAGATAAGCTTCCAGGCTGTGTAGGTGAGTGCAGGCCTACTGGCTGATGCCCTACAGAGGTGACCTTGGCAGGCACTCTTCAGGAGAGGGAATGGTGGCCCAGAGGTTTGCTTTGATCCCCAGGAACGCCACCAGGACCAGCAGAGAATACTGAGGCGAACACCACGCTCATTCTGTTGCCTGGTGCTTGCCCTACAAAGTGTCTACATCTTTTGCATTTTTTCCCAACAACAAGATACTGTTCTGGGTTTATAGTCTTTCTCTTCCTCCATCTTGTCTCTCCTGACAGAGAGCAGTGGCCGATTGAGCTCAGATCAGTTATGAACGCGCTATGACGCACATGTACCGTTGGTAGCTCTTCTGGGCCAGGCACGGTACTGGGGGTGGGGTGGGTACAAGAATAAGCTGTGGGTCCCTGATTCTAGGTTCCCTGACTTTTCTCTCTCTAAAGCTCATCGGTTGCAAACATCAGATTGTTTTAAAATACCACAACCCCTCCTTACTCCAGAATAGTCACTGACTTTCACTGCATAGGGGATAGAGCCCAAACTCCTAAGCTGGCATACTCACCTCCACTCACACATGCCCTGTACCCCTCGGTCAAGCTGAATTGTCTATTTAGCCCACATACCATGAGTTTTCGTATCTTTATAATTTTGCGTTTGAAGTCTCTCTTGCCTAGAGAGCCCTTCTCCTCCTTTCATCTCAGCCTTCCCCCAACCCCATGTGTCTCCCAGGAGCTCATGTGTAACATGAGACCCCTCATCCTGTGGGACACTGAGTCAAACGGGGACAGTCAGATGATTTCTCCCAGGAATTTAGAATTGAGGACACTGGTGGGCTTGGCTGTCATAACGAAGTGAGGAGAGAGAAACTCGGAGGCTGGGTCATAACCATCATCTACCAAAATAGTTCAAGAAGTCTCCAGAAAAAGAGAAAAATGCATCAGACAGACAGGGCCTTGGCGGGCAGAAAGAGGCACCATCTTGGTTTATGATGGCTCCTCAGCTTCGGGATCCTGTCTTTTCCTAAAGCTCAGCTGCATCTTCTGACCTGCACTCTGTTCCATGATAAATCCCTCCAATTAGTCCTTCTTTTCCAAAAAAAAAAAAAATTTAAGATGGATTCTTCTGTCCTTAGTTCACAGTGTAGTAGGAGGGATAGATGAGTGAGAAATAATGGAGGTAGCGTGTGTGACAAGGGCTGCAGATGAGGGGGTTGTGTGAGGGAGTGTAGGAGGGTTTAGGATGAGGAGAATCAGGGAAGATTGCACAGAGAAGATGCCAGAGAAGAGCTTGGAGAGACCAGGGTGCAGGGAGGGAAGAGGAGGCGCCTTCTAAAACACAGGGGCCTGAAGGCCCACGGCAGCGTCACAGAACGTTAAGTAATGGGTTTGGGGGTGGAGATTTGAGGTGTGGTGGCAAATCACAGGTGCTGAAGCTGGAAGGCGGTCCTGGGTTAGTGTTTTTGAAACCATGCACTTGAACCCCCCCCCCCGCCCCGAGGAAACTGTGGGAATCTCCCGGGTCTTAAAGCTGTGGTGAAGCATGAAGAGTTGCGAACTCTGTGGGCAGCAAGACTATGTGTCAGAGAGGG
The DNA here is from genome assembly GCF_017311325.1 of Ursus maritimus. Lineage (NCBI taxonomy): Eukaryota > Metazoa > Chordata > Mammalia > Carnivora > Ursidae > Ursus > Ursus maritimus. The sequence goes on from NW_024426774.1 coordinate 63,642,353, forward strand.
AGGGGACTCTGAAGGCAGAAACCCTCTTAGAAAAGAGAAGGTCCACAGAGTGGCAGTCCTCAAGTAGGAACAACTGAGTTCAAATCCCTCTCTACTTCCTGGCTTGGAGATCTTGGGCATGGGACTTACTCAGTCACTTAACTTCTGAGAGCTAATGTCCTTATCTGTAAAATGAAAACAAGAATACTACCTTCCTCATGGGTATGAAAGGTGCATGAAACACGTCGTGGGAAGTACGTACACAGTCCCCAGCTCCCCGCGAGTGCTCCCATGACATTAGAGACAGTGAATAAGCTCGCACTCCCCCTGTGTCTCCCCTCATCTCCGAGTGGGACTAGGTCTGGGGGAAAGGAGTCAGGTTCGAAGGATGTGGGGCATTTGTAAGTTAGTACTGAGAGGACTCGGTGACAGGGCTGAAGGAACATGACCCAGTGGGTGTGATTCCCTGGGATTGGGGCCACAGTGCTACGTCAGAGGGAGAGGGGACAAGAGAGACCCAGCAGATCCATTCAGGTTTACTAGAAGATGCCTACGGAACACGCAGATAGTGATGTCCACCAGGCATATCTTAGAACACTGACATCAGATTAAAAACAAAATAGTTTAACCTCCTCACCTCAACCAGTTTCTTTTTTTTGGTGATATTGTTCTTCTGGAGTTTCTCAGGCTGGGGAGCTGCTCTGCTAACAGGCGGTCTGGAATAGAGGGTGACCAAAAAAAAAAAAAAAAAAAAAAAAGCCAAACAAACACAAAAAGAAAAACAAAACAAAATACAGTGTTGAACAAAAGGCAGCAAGGTTGCTCATCCGGGGTTCAGCTAAGGCCAGTGCCAGGGTCCCCTCTCCCTTCCCCCACTCAGCAGACCCTCCACCTGGCTTTGTTCTGTCCTGCTCCCTCTCTTGCTCCCCCGGAAAAGGTTAGATTCTGACGTTAGGGTCCCACATGATGGGGCCTGGATTTAGAGGCACTGGGATGGTCTTCCCCACATCTAAAGCATCGTAGTCAGGGACCAGGCTCTCTACCTCCTGGGAGCCAGGAAGAACACAGGAGCCAGAGGGGCTGATTTTCAAATGAGAGAGGAGCCTAAGAATGAGAAAAAAGAGGCTGTGCTTCCTGAACCCACCAGCTATTTTCCAGGCAGAGATGCGCCTATGTTGTTTAGAATTAGGAGGTCAAAGATCATCAGAATTAGGAGGTCAGATATCATGGCATGGTGTGAAGTGGGACTTACAGGTCAGGTTTGGGAACGGCCCCAGGTAGCCAAGTGCCCAGATCATTCTCGATACACGAAAGGGCAAGTGGGAAGTACAGGGAGAGGAGGCAGAAAGAATCCCCACTCTGCCCTACACCTGGGGTTTATGGTCGACGTTAAACTGCTGCCGTCAGCCCGAAGTCGGCCTTTCTCTTCTCGGTTTTGTCTCGGGGGTTCCAAATTTAGCTAAGAGATTTTGTGATGGGTAAACTCTCCACTCTCACACGAGTAGGCCAACTTTTTGCAACGTGGGGTTCCCTTAAATCAGACTTCTCGGAGTTGAGGGAGCGGGGGATAGGTAGGGGAGACCTGTCCCAGCTCCTGCTGCAGGTTCCCACTCCACTAGTGACTGCTCTTGGGCTATGCAAAGAGAAAGGATTACCTTGATCCCCTTGTAAGCAGCAAACAAAGCCAAGTAAGAAACTTAGTACAGTTTAGAGCCACGTTAGCAACCACCTCATTCATGCACAAGCATTATCCAAGTGAACAGACATTCCCGTGTGGCACAAACCATGCTTCCCAGGCATGCCAGCAAAGGACTAAAACAGAAATGAAAGAGTGCACCGGTCTACAAATTCAGAAAGCTCATACCCTGGCGTCTCTGGGCAAACTCTGCACTAAAGCGCCTACAGAATAGGGAGAAAAAAGGAAGCCTTGTCAATGCTTCCTGCACATTCTCTGTGACTTTGCGAATGCGCCTGGGGACTCTGCTTATGTGAGAGTGCGCTGGGGAGAAACTTGTGGTCAGAAAAACAATCACATCCTCCTGGATGTCGCTGGGAGTTATGCACAATGGATGCTTTGTTTCCAAATCAAGTTCGACTCATAATTTAGCCTAATAATTCCCAGTGTTTCTGGGTAGGTCAGCTTGCCTGCTGGAACGGCTTGCGTTTTTGTGCTGGGGCAAAACAAGTTACCTTTATTTTCTGAGAAACTCTTCAATCAAAACAGGTTATGCAATCATAAGTGATAATTGGACCAAATGGTATTATTATCTGCGCTGAAGAATAGGGAGCGAGCACATCTCTGCAAAACGACACCCCCGGCTGATGTCATTTGCTGCCAAATTGAGCAAAACCAGGAGGCTGGGGGCATGCCAGTTCTTGCAATTAGACACTTCCTTCACATTAATTATCGCTTCCCAGGACATCTGCTCTTTCTTCTGTTTTAGTGGGACTTTCAAATGAAATCCGTGGGTTTCTTCTTTCACCTAAGAATGTTCAAGTGTGTGACAAAAGCAAGCCGAGGTCTGAGATGGGAGCAGGAGGACACTGGGGCTACAGCATGGTTCAAAGGCAGAATTTGAGATTAAACGCAGGGTTCGTTTTCAGGGTACACGCAGGTTGTATAATATGTCCCATATTATACAGTATATACGAAGTAGGCATACAGGCACAGACACTGCGCGTTTATATATACACGAGATTGTATATATATACACATAGAGGCAATCCGATGCTTTTTTTCACCTTGATTTTCAGTTAGAAACTGAAAAGTAAAGCAATCTCAGAATGTTTCTTTCTTATTTCACAAGCATATGTTTATAGCTGTATTGCTTCAAAACTGAAGATGAGAGGGGCAAAAGGAAGAAACCTGCATGGTGGCAAATTCAGCGGATTGTAAGTCTAGACCCTTGGTGGTTGTGGATTCTGCATGAACGCTTAGTACTGGATGCTCATCGAACAGGGGCTTTTCCAGAGTGCTGTGAATACTTACTTGACAATTCCCTGCCTCCAAAGGAAAGCAAGTTAAAACACAATACAAGCATTAAAGGCTTCTTTCCAGACATCTATAAACAGTGTTCGTAATATCAGACGTGGGAGGAGCTGCCAAAAATCTCAAACGCAGCCAAAGGCTGGAGGTTTGGCATTTTTCAGCAGATCTAAATCCTTCCAGATTCAGATTCCATTGGAAATGTGACTCTGAAAAGCTTTGCTGAGGTGGGAAAGAGTAGGGTACATGAGAACATTCACTCACTTTTCAGTCCAATAAACTCGTTAGAGCTGGCTGTCCCAGCTGGCACTCAGGACCGGAGAGCCAGGAAGGGAGTCAGTGCAGTGGGGGATTAGCAGGGAGAACTGGGAAGATAAGAGCCCAGTGGGGGGTAGGGGTGGGGTGGTGGGATCCCAGAGGGGTGGAGCAGAGACACAAAGGGGCCTCTGGGGGCAAGTGGAACTTTGAAGTCACTCAGGGAAATAAAGAAGAGAGTTTCTACTGGGGAAGGAACTTACGGAGGGAGCCTAGCAAATGAGCAAACAAATTGGATAATCAGGAGAGGACGGTGGACAGGCTTGAGCTCTGAGAGAGCAGAAGAGAAGCTTTGCCAAGGAAGAGAGAGCAGAGGCAAGAAGCAGAGGGGAGGCCTGTGGCCTCAAGCACATGACTGCATGTTAAGTAGTGAGGCAGCAGTGTTCTTGTTCGGCGCTGGGGTGCAGGCTACGACACCCACCCTTGCCAGTGGTACTCCCTACCACACAGCCCCGTGGCCTCTGTGGAAATGGGACATTCTTGGGCAGGGAAGGACCATGAGAAGGTCAATCGGTGGGGCAATCCTGTCGTCCAGCAGCTGGCCTGAAGAGAAAGCTTAGGCTCACTTGAAGACCTGTGAGGTCTCCGCGACACGAGCTCTCACCCCACAGAGCGCTCCCCAGAGGTGGCCAGGGCCTGGTGGTGTTTGCCCCTCTTTGTCTCCTCCCCAGGGTGCTGGTGGAACAGAGCACATGATGACCTGAGATGCGCCGGAGGGGGCTCAGAGCCAAGGCTCTCAGGGAAGCATCTGAAATGACGGAAGCCGTGTGGAAGATCAGTCACACCCCCAGATGAGCACAACATGACAGCCAACTGGGGAGTGAGGCTCAGAAAGCCGGTAAGAAACAAAGTCGTTGCAAACAGCTTCTATAAAGAGGGGTGTGGGTGTGGAGAAAATCAGCTACATTTAGCCAAGAAATGCAAGTTTGGAATTGTTTTCAGTGTTGTTAGTCAGACAATGTTCAAAGGGTCCTCAGAGGAAACATAGATTTCTTCGGATTCCAAAATGTGCCATCAAGTGATCCAAGAGTTTTCGAAATGTCCTGGGAAACCAAGCTACTTTCGATCCTTTTTGGTGGGAGCCCGCAGATGATCTGAGATTTCGGCATTGTTCTCCAACGAGACTTATCAGCCCATGGGTGGGCTTCACGTACTCGTGCTAAATTGTGTTTGCACCTGTGCATTTTTCTGGGGGAAATGAGGCATGTCTTTAGCAAATTTTCAAAGATGTATGTGATTTGAGAGAGAGAAAGAAGAAGAGAGATTAAGAACCATCCCTCTCAGATAAATCCAGGTTGAGGAAAACTCTATAAAGCCATGGGAGAGCTCCGTTATCAAAACAAAAGGAGCTGGATTCTGCTGAACGTATTCTTATGTCTCCCAGAACCACCTGTAGAGCTGCTCAGTACTGAACTGGAGTGGAAGGGAGATAGTTAGACAGGAGAATTATGGGATGCCCTGAGGGAAGCCTGCCAACTTCAAAATGCTTTGGACTGAAGCCTGTAACACAGCACCCCGCCCCCCCCCTTTTTTTTTTTTTTAACAAAATGGGGATATAATCCCAGACTTGGCCATTTTAGGTGAATATCAATTTATTTGGGTGAAAATTGAAGGCACAAAGAATAGAAAGAAACAATGTGGGCAGACTACTGAAGAGGCCACTCCAACAATCCAAGTGAAGGATAAGGAAGATCTTGACTAAAGCAGTGGTTGTAGAGAAGGAAACAAGGGAATCTTTAAGGAAATACTGGCAAAGTAGACTTCAAGAACTTTGTAGTTGCTTAGTTCTAGGGGTTGAAGGAGGAAGAGCAATTCAAGTGGAATACTAGTTTTCTGCCTGGGCACCTGGGTGGATGGTGGTACCAATGACTGAGACAGGAGGAGAAGAGTCAGGACAAAAGATGATGAGCTCCCTTGTGGCATGTTAACCTCTGGACGTCTGTGGGCTGGAAGCTCAACTGAGAGGTGGGAACTCAGAGAACCATCAGCTAATGGGTGGAATATATGAGATTATCAGGATTAGAGTTGGAAGCTTGAGGACCAACAGCATGTGACTGGCTAGAGGAGGGGCAGACATGGGACACTGAGAAGAAATGATTGAAGAGGTAGGAGGAGGGCCAGGAAAGATGGTTTCTAAAAAGTAAATGAGAGAAGAATGGATATAACTTCACTATCCAATATGGCATCCAGTGACCACATGTGGCTCATCCAAATTAAGATGTGCTATAACTGTAAAATAAACACCAGATTCTGAAGACCTAGTAAAAATAATTTTTAAAAAAGAAGATAAAATGACTCATTAATAATTTTCACAATGATTACATGTGGGAATAATATTTTTAATATATTGGGTTAAATAAAATATATTATTAAAATTAATTTCACCATCTCTTTTAACTTTTTAAATGTGATTACTAGAAAAATCACCTATGTGGCTTGCATTGTATTTCTACTGCACAATGCTACTCTAGAAGAAACATATTTCTCCTTTTAATAAGACAAAGAGGATTTGGGAAACTGAAAGTCACCATGTCAGCAGAATGACAGGGACAGAAGATTGACTGATAGGTTGGACTAGAGAGTGAAGGAGAGATTTGGTAAAGCCTGGATGAGAAGAGGGAAGGGGAAGGAAGGGAAGGGCGGGAATACGTGTTTAAGTATGTAAGATCACTCAGAAGATTTACTTATCTCCTGAACCGAGTTTGGTGGGGATGGGAAAGACTAGAATGCATTTCTTGGCTGAGGACCCACTCCAGTTTGGGGGGAGTGGCATAAGAGATACAGGAGAGAAAGGCAATTGATCAGGGAGCAAGGATGGCTGGGAGGCTGAGGTCCAAGCACCAGCTGAGGGACCAGCCTCGAAGAGGAGGAGAGAGGAGGGACTTCATTCCTCTGAGAAGGAAGGAGGTGAATGGTTTACATGGGGTAAAGGATGGGAAGCAAAACAGAGGAGAGATAAAGAAGAGCCAAGATGGAGTTCATGCCCAATAGCTTCTGTTTTCTCCACGAAGTAGGGTAGAAAAACCAAGTACCAAGATTGGCGGGTATAGGGTTTGGGCAGGCGGATGAGGAAGAATTGTCTTTGACTGTGGAGTGGCTGGCAGAGGAAGCCAACCAAAGACAAGAATGAACATGAAGGAGCAGTGCAGAGGGCCTCAGTGTCCCTGGCAACACAGACTCTGGTGAGGGCAGTCTGCACTCGTGCGATTTTCTAGTCAGAAGAACAGAGGTATGTGCTGTAGGGGAAATACAGGGGTGAAGAGCCAAGAAGACTGGAAAAGTAGCATTCAGGCAGACAAAACAATGAGGCCAGGAGGAGCTGATGAATCTAGAAAAATGGAGGTATCAAGGCATCCAGAATGCTTTAATGAGGATTAAGATCAGGATTACTGGGAATGAGAAATCTAAAGGAGAGAAGTTTAAGAAGTTTAAGACTGATGCAGAAGGGAGCTACTGGTGATGATATAACTCATGGCTGGCAGGAGCCGCGGTCAGTCAGCTGGTCTGTAGTGGAACTCCTCAGAGACAGGAAGTTGATAGCTGAGAAGGACGGGAAGGGGGAACGGATGGCAGAGCACGGCGGGAACTTCAAAGGAGCGGGCTGGGGCTGGTTAAAGAGCGAGCCAATATGCTTTACAAACACCACAAAACACTCGGATCCTCCACACCTTACAGCCAGGGGTGCTGTTTCAAGCGGCAAGAATCATGCACCCCAACAACTGCTTCTGCAAACACCTCCCCAGTTAGCAGATCACAACCACACAACAGGAGAAAAAGGGAGGGTAACGACCCTGGTAGCGCCCATTCCCTCCAAGTGGAGATCTGAGAGATGTTCGGGGACTTGACAGGAACAACTGCACCCAGCCCTGCCACTGTCCTGTAAGAGACGCTCCCTCCCATCAGAAAATCGCTCACCCATGTGTGATGCGTTCTTCAGCTCCGTGAGCCAGCGGGTTTGAGCCAACTGATTAACTGTAAGAGTATGATTCCCTGGGTGTATTATTCTTTCAAAAAAAAAATCACTCTACCTCTGCATTTTCAAGTCCTGGCACATTTTTTTATGATAAAAAAAAGTGAACAAACTATGCTCTGAAGAATGGCAGGTTTAATTCCTAAAATTATCAGGTATAGAGAAGTCATTATTTTGCTTCAAACAATACATAAAATCAAAAGAACTGAATAGGAAATCATTTATGAAGGTAACATTAAATTCCCTTTAAAAACCCCAACTATTCAGCTTTCAGCGGAGTTATAGAGGCAAACAATAGGCGTTTGAAATGGTTAATTTCAGCATTTTGGGAGTTAAATGGATACCGTCACGTCTTCCCACCTTATTAAAGAACAGGAAACTTGCTACCTTCTACCTACTCAGAGCAGCCAGGAGTACAGAACTAAGGGGCAGAATAAACAACTCACCTAGAGAGAAATGCTCTGGAAGCGCAGGGACACACCCTGCCCTGTTTGCCCCGCACATATGCCATCGCTGCCCCCGAGTACAGTTTGAGCCTGGCTTACACGCAAAAGACAGGTGATGGTGGGTCTCCTAAGAACAAACTCTTAGACTCTTTGAGGTCAATCCATCATCACAACTGGGATGGAAACGGAGAATTTATCAGAGCTTCCCACTTATCGGACCAAGCGTCAAGATAGGAAGTAGCGGGTTTGACAGATCTCCAAGTGGTAACCTTGAGGGTGAATTTGGAAGCACCTGTTAGCAAGACCGTCAGTTCTTAGCAGCTCTTACAACCCGAGCTCACAAAGCAGCTACTGATCAATGATGACAAAGCGCCTCTGTGAGGCCAGGGGAGCGAGGAAAGGGGAAGTGCCAGGCTGTTTATTCGTTTATTTCCCCACGGAGAGGAGCACTGTCCTGATTCGCCAAGCTCATCGTGCCTCAGGCAAACTTGAAATGGGCAGTGACTGATTAAATACAGCATTAAAAAACAAAAACAAAAAACCGGGGAGCAGGTTCCTCTCCCTAAACATAGCAGAAAAGGTTAGAAGAAAAATTGGGGATTACCTAGAGATGGTGGTTTCTTTCAGTTCAGGGAAATCTAGCTAACCTTTGCAATAGCTTTACATTTCGCCGCTTGTGGGCATGTCCTTGTTTCACTGTAAATCCGCTGACAAAGAAGCTTTTTATGTAACATAGGTGTGATGGCTACAATAACACACATTTGTCTTTTCCGTTCTTTTTGCCTTGGGTTATTTAAATAGATTTAAACAGAACAGATATTTGATTCCTAACAGACAGACGGTATGAACATAAAATTATTTAACCAAGAGATCATCCCACACCAGATTCCACATGGGTCACGCCATGTCCCACGAAGATGAGACCACCCATGGATGTTAACAAAATGAAGGTAAATGTGGTCGATGACCAAGAAGGGATTTGTGGACCATTCTGAGGACAGATGGATATATTTAAACATTAAGAGAAGCAGACTAAGTAAATTCATCCATTCATCTACTCATTCGACAAACGTTTGTTTATCCTGTACTATGAGCCCAGCACTGCGTTAGGCACACGGGGGAACCAGGACAGCACAGTGCTGACCCTTGAGGCACTAAGAAATTCACAGACAAAGCTGACAATCCAGTGGAACTTTAAGTATCTTGAAATACCATAGACCAATATATTCAGGATCCAAGGATTAAAGGTGGCTATTAATTTGGGGCTGCAAGAAAAACAAAATTCCTTTACTGTTTCTTTATAAACCCATGGTATATAGTTCTCTTTATAGAATTTTCTTTTTGCTTAAGTTCATAAATCTGTATAAACCTATTCAGAAGGGATATGATAAAGTAGGAGAAGATCAATTTTAAGGCCTTCCCCCATTCATCAGTAAGCACAACTTAGGAAAAGGTTTGCAAAACCCTAGTGCTAGAGTGCAATCTTGAGGTCATTTGGTGCTGGGACCCAACTGTTCAGAGATGAGGAAACCAACATTTATAAAAGGCTCAGAATCTGCTTCTAATTGTGGATTGGTAAAAGGTTCTTGGTTTCCCAAGGAACATATGGCATAGATTGATGGTTAAAAATGTACCAGAGGGACTAAAATATTAATGTAGGAGTATTCACAGATTCCTCCTTTATAATCCCCTGCTAAGAATAATCCTGGCAATGCCACCCCAGCATCTCCTCATCCTGGGGACCTGAGATGGATGGAGGGTGACATAATTTCGCACACCATGGAAGAGAGGAAGAGGGATTCCGCTCAGGACAAATACCCCCCTTATGCATATTTGGGGGTGCCCAAACTGCCCTCTTCACAGTGGAACACTACTGAGATGGGAAGGAGAGGATTGCCCTTCAGGATCCTGATTTACCTGTAGGTCCACAAGTGGGGGTTACAGAGAGATACTGAGATGGTGACGGCTAGGGTCGGTCAAATGTGGGTGAGTAGTGCAGGGGGCCACTGGTGCCTGGGGACAAGTCCCTGTGTATGGGGACTCCTGGAGGCACCATTCATCCATCCACCTGGAAGGCAGCTCATAGCACATATGAATGAGCAGGAGAGGAGCCTGGTCCCCTGGATCACCCATGTCACACACTCCTCACCAGAAAAAGGGGATAGTTAGTCTCAATGCCACAGAGACCAGGGGAAAGGGCTGTTGTTTGTAATTGCTTAAAGGCAGAAGCCAGGGGGAAACTGACCTGAGAGGTGGAAAAATGGCCAGGGGTGCCAAATTGTTAGAGGAAGAAATTTCCAAACTGGATTATGGATATAAAGACAAGATGCCACCAAGATCTCAGACTTTGATATCTAGCCTGTGGATATCAGTGACTAGAAATGAACCTAAACCTTGTTAAATTGTTAAGGACTTTATTCCCTCAACAATCATTTACTGAGTGCTGGCATGTTATCAAATTCGGAGAAAGGGCACTGTATCAGAAATTTTGCTTTCACAGAGTTCACATCCTAGCTGCGGGAGAGGGGCTTTATGAGAATCCCCAAATCTGGCCAACAACAAAGGCCTCTTAAGGCCTCCAACAACAGGAGTAGGATAACAGAACAAAGCCCCAAAAGGTCATCCTCCACGAAGCCAGTCTCAGACTTGGCAAAAAAGAGTAAGGACAGACAAAGAAGAACTTGGCAAGCACAACAGGTAGAGCAGAAGGATGACCAAGGACCCTATCCCTCTGTGGTGGAGATAACCTCACACAGCCTGAAACCAGGGCATGCTGAGACAAGATTCTGGTCAAGCCCACGGCGGTTTCCCTAATCTCATGTAAACATGTTGCAGCGTGTGAGAATTGCTTTAGAGTGGTTATACCTCTTGAGCTTACAGGCACGTAGTCAGACTATCCTAAACACTTGGGTATGTGTTTGGGGAGGAGACAGAACATTAAAAGGTATAAAATAAAACCTCAGGAGAACAGTAAAGGGAGACTCTTCTATTTGGAAAAAGTTCTCATTAGTATGGCTGGCTGTTTCATTGGGGTACTCTGGGGACGTGCAAAGCCTTAACACTGGCTAAGGAAATGCTGTTGTTTCTGCCTTATGTAAACATGCCTATAGCTTTCCAATACTCCAAAATTAAAGAAACTTTACATCTCTAACTTTTGTATTGTCATCCTTCCATCACCAACATCACTGTCCTATCATGATGACCAAGCAGATTGCTGCCACAGTGGGATTAATGCCAAGGACCCCGACAGGCCCTTGCCAGAATGCAGCCAGCCACTTTCCAGATAAACACTGGACATCTATTGAGGTTTTAAGATGTAAAAGAAAGCCCCAAGGGAGCTGAGTGTTGCTTTGACTTTCACTGAGTCAACTCTTTTTGTAAAAGTTAGAGACTCCAGAATCAAAAAACAAGGGGAATTTCAAGATGCCAAAGGTTTCAAATGTTGGAGGTAATGGTAATAAAACAACTGATAAAACTCTGTCATTAACTAACCTTTGCTATAAAAAATGGCCAAAAATGAGGAATGATTTCAAATTAAAAATTTTAACTGTGATGATTTCTACTTTAAAATATGTGAATTATCCCAACTAAGAAGAGCCCAAGATGAAGTACCTTTACTAGTGAAATTTACCAAACATTTGAGGAAGAATTAACACCAATTCTTCTCCAACTCTTCCAAAAAAAAAAAAAAAAATCAGAAAGGAGGGAGCACTCCCAAACTCATTTTACAAGGCTAATATTATCCTGATACCAAACCAGAAAAGGACACTACTAGAAAATAACAGGCCAATATCCCTAATGAATACAGATGCCAAAATTATCAATGAAATACCAGCAAACTTTATTTAGCAGCACACTGAAGAGATCACTCATCATAATCAACTGGGATTTATTCTGGGGATGTGGTGATGGTTCAAAATATGCAGACTGTCAAAGTGATACACCACAGAATTAAAGAAAAGAAACATATGATCATCTCAATAGATGCAGAAAAATAATTTGATAAAAGTTGACATCCAATCATGAGAAAAACTTAACAAATTAGGCATGGAAGGAACATATCTTAACATGATAAAGGTCATATAAAACAAGCTCACAGCTAACATCATGCTTAGTGGTGAAAAGTTGAAAGCTTTTCCTCTGAGATCAGGAATAAGACAAAAGTGACAATTCTCATTACTATTCAACATAGTACTGAAAGTCCCAGTGAGAATCAAGCAAGAAAAAGAAATAAGAGGTATCAGAATTGGAAAGGAAGAAGTAAAACTGTTTCTATTTGCAGATGACATTTTATATAGAGAAAATACTAAAGACTCCACCCCAAAACTATTAGAGCTAACCGATGAATTTAGTAAAGTTAGAGGATACAAAATTAACATGCAAAAAGTCAGTAGTATTTCTACATGTTAACAACAGATTTTCTGAAAAAGATGTAAAGAAATTGATCCCATTTATAATAGCATCAAAAATAATAGAGTACTTGGGAATTATTTTAACTACAGAGGTGAAAATCTTTATGCTGGGAACTGTAAGATCTTGATGAAAGAAACTGAAGAAGATAGAAAGAAATGGGAAGGTATCCCATGTTCATGGACTGGAAGAATAAATATTGTTAAAATGTCAATACTACCAAAATCCATCTAGAGATTTCAATGCAATCCCTATTTAAGATCCCAATGGCATTTTTTACAGAAGTAGGAAAAAACACTCCTACAATTTGCATGGAACCACAAAAGACCCCTAATAGCTAAAGAAATCTTGAGAAAGAAGAACAAATCAGGAGGTATCACACTCCTGATTTCAAGCTATACTATAAAGCTACAGTCATTAAACAATATGGTACTGGCATAAAAACAAATAGACCAATGGAACAGAATCAAGAGCCCAGAAATAAACCCAAGCGTACATGGCCAATCTAATATTTGACAAAGGAGCCAAGAATACTCAATGGGGAAAAGACAGTCTCTTCAATAAATGGTTCTGGGCTCATTGGATATTCACATGCATTAGAAAGAAACTGGACCCACATCTGATTCCACTCTCAAAAATTAACTCAATGGATTAAAGACTTAAAAGTAAGACATGAAACCTGGAAACTCCTAGAAGAAAACATAGCAACAAAGCTCCCTGACATGGGTCTTAGTGATGATTTTTTGGATATGACTCCTAAAGCACAAGCAACAAATGGGACTACATCAAACTAAAAAGTCTCTACTCAGCAAAAGAAACCATCAAAAAAGTGAAAAGACAACTGATGGAATGGGAAAAATATTTGCAAACCATGTATCTGATAAGGGGTTAATATTATGTGTATGTACACACACACACACACGCACACACCCCTCATGCAATCCAATAGCAAAGGAAAAAAACAAAAACCTTAAAAAATGGGCTAAAGGCCTCAAGAGACATTTCTTCAAAAAAGATATAGGACAGGTCAATAGGTACAAGAAAAGATGCTGAACATCACTAGCATGAGGGAAATGCAAATTAAACCACAATCAGATATCACCTCACACCTATTCGGCCATCATTGGCAAGACAACATACATAGTGGATGTGGAGAAAGGGAATCTTTGCTGGGAATGCAAACTGGTGCAGCCACTGTGGAAGACAGTATGGAGGTTCCTCAAACAATTAAAAATAGAACTACCATATGATCCAATAATCCCACATCTGGGAAATTCAGCCAAAGGAAACTAAACCACTAAGTTGAAAAGATATGTGCACCCCAATGTGTGCAGCACCATTATGGACAATAGCCAAGACACGGAAATAACTTAAGTGTCCCTACAGGGATGAAAATAAAGAAGAAGTGGTATAATAAAGAGTAGAATATTAGCCATTAAAAACAGAGGAAATCTGGCCACTTGCCATATGCTGTCATTTATATATGGAATCTAAAACCACCAACCAAACGTGCAGAAACAGAGACAAACTTATGGTTACCAGAGGTGGAGGGGCAGGGTGAGGGGAACGAGGAAAGCGGTCAAAGGTACAAACTTGCAGTTATAAGGTAAGTCAGAACCAGGGGTGTAATGTAGAGCGTGAGGACCGTAGATACTGCGTGTGGTATACAGGTGGAGAGCCCATCCTCAGAGTCCTCCTCTCAAAGACAAGGGTTTTTTCCTTCTTTCTTTTTTATTGTATTTCTAGGAGAGGAGGGAGGCTAGATGAAGCTATTGCGGCGATATATTTCACAATATACGTCAATCAAACCATCATGTCGTAGGCCTTAAATTTATACATTGATGTCAATTATTTCTCAATACGACTGGGAAGAAAACAGAAATAAAAAAAGAGATATCTTGACATTTACCTACTATTGGATGATAGGGAAATGAAAAAAATACATAGGGGTACTAAATAATTCCTGACAGTAGCTCAACCTCGTAACCCTTTATCATTTAGGACAAAAACACTAAAGATGATATTCAAATTTGAAAGTGATTTTCTAATTATATTATGGACCTCCTCTCTGGAAAACAAATAGTATTTAATTAAGACTCAAGGCTTGCTTGGTACAAGTGTATAAAAAGCTTTGTTTCTTGAAACTACTTCTTACGACATGGTTAAGTACATGTTACAGAGCCAGGTCGAAGAGCAGGCCATCTAGACTACACACATCTAATCAGGAGATGACTAGAACCATAACGTCATCATTTCTACACTTCTCCGTAATTCATAAGTAAACTACATTGCACTGGTGCTAAAGACAATACAATTATGTGTGAAAAACGAACTCATCTACCTCAGACATTTTCCTCAAGGGAGAGATGACCCTCCCGGTCTGAGACAGGCAGAGAGGTGACAGCAAGCCCAGGGTCCGGCTGAGGAAGGGGAGATGGGCTTTAGCTCAGTGTGGGATTCTGACTGGTGGCCATCAGTTATGTAGCCTCTGAGGTGAGAAGGCAGGGGAAGGGTTGAACCTCTCCTTCTTCAAGTAAAAGGCGGAAAATATAATGATAAAGGTAGAAACAGAAAGGGTCAATTCCCACATTCTTTTCTTCATCCCTGGACAGCCAGCCAAACCCTGCAGGCCTCAGTGCTTGTTAATAACGGACCTTGAACGAATACAGACTGCTGACTCAGGTGCCGTGAGAACGCAACCCCCGAGTTAACCTGCGTCCCCACTTAGAGGAACAGAAGTTACTGAATATGTACATGCCGATTTCCATAAACATGACGCACTTGGTGTTTATTTTGTATTTTCCATCACAGAGTTAAGGTTTTTGTCTGAGTGCACATTCCAACTAAATATACCAAATAAAAATCTCCATTATTCCTATTCCCCAAGCAGATGGTTAGTCTAAGCAGTGAGGGGATGAGGAGATGGAGACAAGTGTGTCAAACAAAATCAACTATGACCCACGGCCCAGCCATGTGAAACTTGGAAGACCAATGGCTGGTCAGCGCATCTGCATCTTAGTAACAGAGCACATGCCACATTTGGAGATATTATAGAGCCTATCTGTAAATTATAGAAAAGATGTCTTTGTGATCTACCTGTGTCGCAATCATGCACTTACCTCATAATCTAAAATTGGGGTTGCACAGTAATTTCATCCATACAAAACATTGGGTATTGGCACTAGACATTTGTACAGCTCTAAGTTTCAATTTGTTCTTTTTCTTAACGTGAAAATAAAAAACCTCTGGAGATGGGCCAAAGATGTTCATGTTATTTTTAAAGATATGTGAGAATATAAAAATGTAATGTGAATATAAAGTATCAATTTTAAAAAGTGACCATTCTTGGGGCACCTGGGTGGCACAGCGGTTAAGCGTCTGCCTTCGGCTCAGGGCGTGATCCCGGCGTTATGGGATTGAGCCCCACATCAGGCTCCTCTGCTATGAGCCTGCTTCTTCCTCTCCCACTCCCCCTGCTTGTGTTCCCTCTCTTGCTGGCTGTCTCTGTCCTGTCGAATAAATAAATAAAATCTTTAAAAAAAAAAAAAAGTGACCATTCTCAGTGTACTACTGTTTTCTAGAAGTTAATTCTTCCGACACCCCTAGACAGGGGTGTAAAACTATGGCTCATCAAAACTGATCCATTTAAAAGTGGGTAGAGCTTTAAGCGTCTCTAATGATTCTTGATACTGATTTGGTTATATTTACTGGTATCTTTAAATAACAGTATATATTCAAAGGCTTTTATAAATGATAGGAAATTATTGTTCAACATTAAAATGGCCATTATTCTGTGATAATAATATCAGTTTCAATTAGAAAAAAAAAATGAAAGGCATGAGCAGGATATTTTCCACCCCTCCCTGTCTCCTCTTCACGTTTTCTCTCCTCCTGTTCTGAGCCCTCCATGGCTGGCCTCTGACAACTACAGCAACAGGCACTCGTGCCCTTCGACTTCTGACTGGCTTCAGCTTGAAAGGGGCATCAGTGGAAGATGAGAGGGTCAGAGGAGAATGCAACTGGGGAGTCTATTCCCTGGAGAGCTCCGTGCTGGGACTCAGGTCTGTGACCTTTAACCTTCTCCCTCAGGTCTCAGCTTCTGTAAGGCAGTCTGCTTCAACAGCTAATGCTCCCCACATCTGACAACAACTTCTCCCCACCAACCTTCGGACCCAAGGGTGGTGGAGGGGCTCCCCCATCCCTGTTGTTTCCCTTAATCCTGCCCACACCTTTGTGACTAGTCCTTTCATTTAACTTTCCCCAAATTACTTCTTTTCAGAGTGCTCTTGCTTTCCTGCTGGGGCCAAAACTGACAGAGAGCTTAGGTCACACCTGAAAGACTTAGGTTATATCTCTCATGGTGCACTAATTCTAAGAAATTCTATCTAAGATAACAGGTGCCCTATATTTTTACATTCTTTGAAGCCAACTTCAGAGAGCTGGAGCCAAGAATCAAAACCAGAAAAGGAAAAGAAAGCTTTCCCATCTTTTACAAGACACAATCCAAAATAATCTTTAGAAATACAATATATATATATGTATATGGTGCATTAAAGCATGACAAAGGTCCTATTAAAACAAGGCAAAAAAGAGTTAAATTTAAAATATCAGTATACCTCATGATCTTAAAAAAGGTTGCTTTTCAAAATTCTTTTCTATTTTAGGTCTACAACAATTTAAGCCACCTCCAGTAGTTATGGGGAACGAATGTGCACTCACAGAAACCAGATTCCATGCTGGGACAGGAAAACCAATGATGAGTGTGTGACTGACCTCTTGTCAAAAAACAATTTCAGAAGTACACGATGGTATTGTGAAAAAGCCACATACACCAACCCAAAGAAAGGTCTGCTAAAGACCACACAGTGACAATTTAAACATTAAACAATGACAGTAACACCATCAGAATTGCCTGCACCTAAAAAGGTTATACTATTACCTCAAGAGACAAATAAGAACTATGCTTTTAAAAAGTAATATATACCAACAGTAACCAATTGACCAGTGTTCAGTTTGTCATCAAAACATGAGGACAGAATGAAAAATGATTTGGTTTTTCAAAAGAAAACAGTAACTTGTTTCACTGATATGACTGACTTTGAGGATCCAGGTAGTTACCAGTCCGAAAGGTCAAAAGTCCTTTTCCTGTTAGGTTGATACTATGAAATGCCAACTCTGGGCCAGAGGGTAAAGGATAAAAATGGAATTAGATGGACCTAAAGCTTGGGCCTTCTGGGAGATGTCTCTTAAAGTTGGCCTTTCCTCCCTGTCTTACTGCGTGCGCTGGTCATGGTCATCTGGGGAGAGGCCAAGCACAGAGCCAGAGTTTCTGGAAGAGTCCAGGAGGAGTTCAGGGCGGGATTTGGGGGTGGGGGGGATTCAGTTCTCCTATGGGAATGACATAGGAGGTTCTGGTGCCTGGGAGAATCCTTACCCCACAGGGGCAATGCTTACGTTCCAACAGGAATTTGAAACACTAGGGGAAGCTGGTTCTCTTAGAAGATAGTGTGTCACCTTCTACTGTGTGTTTTCACTTGGTGTGTGTACCTTTTGTCGTAACAAACACAACCTTCACATCCTCTGACTGTTGACTTCTTCCAACATTTGTACTACTATTGAGTTGTGCAAAACATGCACACGGCAAGGGCAGGGGTCCGGGGCCGTCCCAGCTAGCAGAGGATGATACGGACGTGGATTGGAAACCACTACATATTGTGTCTCACTCTCTCCTTCCATGTGGCAGATTAAAAAACAATCCTCATTCTGTCCTCTCTTCACCGCTGTCTATTTGGCATGTTATGGTGGTCAACATTAGCACAGGACTATGAAGAGCTTTATCCGGACCTGGATGAGAAGACTTCATAGTTTCCCGAGATCCTGGACGTGGGGCTGGACACAGTAAGTGATTGAAACTCTTTGGGGAGGCGCTAACTGCGTTTTCAATCATTTATGTGGGATAGTTTAAATTGGGGTGTTTTAAGAGTGTGTATATGACAAGAAAAAGGTGGAGGGCAGTAGACATGTCCTGTTTTGGATTCATACAGAAATTCAATTTCGTTAACCACCTTGGACTTTTACTTCTGGTAGAGGTGATTACATTGCTAGTCTATGGGTGGCATATGACTACTTACTTGAACAATAAAAGGCTCATATTTAACAGATCACCAGTGACTGGTTCAAGGGTGGTCATGTGACCCACCAGAGCCAATAGTACATCATAAAACATTTGCAAGACTTGTCCATCAGAGGCAGTTCTTTGCTGCTGGACTCTAAGGTCCAGGCACTGCAGTCACTTTGCTACGTGAATTGCAATAACCGAGAAAGCAGAACTGAGATATGGAGAGAGAACAGCAAGATTTGACACCTGAAGTCACTCTGTCCCTATGGATTTTCCAATGGTTCCCAGCCAATAGGTTCCTTTTACTTAGGCCACTGTGGGTTAGGTGACCTCCCAGAAACTGAAAGTCATACCTTATAAATTAGAAAATGACATATCAACTTGGTGTGACCTTGCTAAAGTGGTGAAAGAAACTTCTTAATTTTACAGGCAACTCTAGCAATCTGGTGCTGAGCAAATTTCAGGGATTTTGTCACCTGATGAGTTCAGGAGAACTGCTTTTATTGAAGTGAGAACACAGTATTTTGGTACTACCCCTTGTGCTGTGATGAAGGTAGGCGTTTTGTATCTTAAATTGCTCTGAAAACTATGCTTCCCCCTCCTGTTTTGTCTTTTCTGAAAAAGAACTGACATTTAAAGTATTTATTAAGTAATAATTTTAAGTTTGCAGGTGGATGGAACAGCCATAATATTGAGAAAACATGGCAAAGTAGGAATGAGGCCAAAAGTGGAAAGCAAGGCGGTGTGTCGGGGTGGGGGTGGGAACCTGAGAGGCAGCAGGGGTTTGGAAAGGTTGCTTTAGACCAGAACTGGAGTGGGCAGACGATGAAGGAGAGCACTGCGGGGCAGCCCTGAGTGTGCAGATGAGGTCTGAAAGCCTATGTTCCCCAAACTTTCCTGACTTCCTCAGCCACATGCCACACACGGCAGGTGAGCGACAGGATTACCCAAGAGTTCACCAAAGGCTGGGTGCGGGCTAGACCAGTGCGGCTAGGTGAAAGGGGCAAGGCACCCCACTGTGCTAGGGCAAAGTTGAAGTGGGGGACCAGGGTACTTGATAAACGCCTGTAAGGGATTACACATTTCGTAGGTATAACTCAGTATTCTTCTGAGAGCAATTAACAAATTTCTCTCCACTTTCCCACTTCTCATAAGATCGGAACTAAAGAGCCTGTGACTGCTGAAGAATCAGAACTCAAGGAGTATTAGAAATTGTACAAAGAAGCACAATCCAAAGCCTCGCAGCTCTTTTAAAATCAAATAATTGAGTCTAATTAGAACCCATCTAGGACTATCTGAAATGTGAGGAATTAGAAATGCAGTTGCTTAAAAACCGGTGTGTAATGTGCAGCTGTCTGCAAGGCACTGTTTTCAATATGATGGATCCTGTGCTCATCTCACGGCTCTAAAGTGGAAAAGGATTTAAACCGGAAGTAGAATTTCCTGAAACACTGGTAAAAGGCAGAACGAGTCCTCGCACTGAGTGCTTGCTCAGAGCTCCCGCCTCTTGTCATTCTCCAGTGTTTGTCTCCCATTAGTCTTACTGGGGCATGTCTTGGCCCAGGTGTTTAGAAAAGGCGCCCAGGTATCTGCAGGGATGCGTGGGAGGGAGCAACAAAGGGCAGGTCAAGAAAGCCTCTGTCTCTCCAATCAGGAGGACCTGAAGGAGTCAAACGGAGAGTGTCGGGGCTGACAGTCCTAAATATTGGCAGGGAGAAGGTGGGTGTTGCCTGACCCAAAACTCTTCTCATCCGAGGTCCCCAGCATTTCTGTCTCTACCTCTCCCTCTTCTGCTTGGGATGCTGGAGTCCACAGGGCCCGTTTCTTATCCCAGGTGAGGACTCCGGTGAGGTATTTGCCTAGCTTATTGTCAAGAGTCCTCCCCACCCCACTTTCCCTCTCTCATCCTGCTTTATCACAAAGTCTCTGAACGCCCCGCCTTGCCTGGCACCCCCTTCTCTCTTCTGCAGTTCAGACGCTGTCTACCATCCTATCTCTGAGGTTCACGTTCCCCTAACATTACTGAGGAGGACTGGTGGAGACTGCGTGTTTTTGGTTCTGATTAGGATTTGCCCCCATGGACGCAGTTGATTCAGACACCATTTGCTGCTCCTTCCCCGCTCACCCCTTCCTGCTGTGGTCGAGCTTTGCTCCCAGCATGCCTTGCAGCTGGCGTCCTGCTCTCTGGTTACAGCCCACTCTGGGAACTGAAGCTGTCAAGGCTTTTAAGTTACCAAGGTTGTTGCTCTGTGTAAAAAAGGCTTGATTATTCCTCCGAACCCTATATTTATCTCAAAAATGTTTTGTTCACTGCATGTGTTCTTCACTATACCCTGGGTGTGAATTATTTTAAAATGCCAACAGAGTCCTGAATTGCCTACCCCTACATCTCTTAATACTATGCAGCATTTTTTTCTTTTGTATATATTTTAAAAAGTCAATCCTGTGGCTGCTAATGTACTTATGACAAGTTCCCAAACTGATGTGGTAAGGTAGCTTCTGAATTCTGGAGTTTTTAAGATTGAAAATTCTTAAAAGTCCTCTGTACCCTCACCCCTCACCCCTTTTCCTTAATTGAACAGGGATGAATATTTTTACAGGCCTACCCAAAGAGACATCATGACAAGGGGAAGTTCAGATGAGCCTCAGTTTAGGTTAGAAATCAACTGCCGTGTTTGGAATTGGGAATTTGCTTAGATTTCTAAATCTTGGTGGCCGGCCCAAGTCTCAGCATGACAAAGCACTGGGCTGTAGACATCAGCCAGAAACAACCTTGGAATAATAGCCAAGTCAACTCATTTCATAACGTTATGTGACATTGGAAAGGTTGGGTAATTTTTCTCCCAAAAGAATGTTTAATTTAGGCCAAATGTTGGTAAGCGTGGATTATTCAAGGGCGAGGCTTATTAGCGCACTTGTGTGCATATGGCTCTTTTTTTTTCTTTATTCTTAGAAGTAGGCCCTTTAAAATTATTTTCTCTTTGTGGCCTCTAGAAAAACTATGTTGCAAGTAAGCTAAACTATAATTTATGGACTACTGCAGAAAAATCTCTACAACTTTTTAATCAAAAGAGAACTGAATCTTCAGAGTGACGTCTGACAAAGATGCCAAAGGTGAATTAGGGATTTTTGCAGCAGATTCCATCTGTTTGCGGATCGTACCCCACTGTTTATCAAGCTTATTTTAACATCTAGCAATGAACTGAAGCAGGAGGGGGAAGTATTTATATTTACATTCCCACCTAATTTAAAGAAGTGATAGATCAAATTTTTGAAATAATTATTATTAGGCAGAAAGCCATACTGAATGCAAAAAAACAATCTGAATCTCATTAATTATAGTGGGACCAGGGTACCTGTGAACACTGAACCCATGTCAATGTGAAGAACCCACAGAGAATTCTTAACACATTTTTGTGATCCATGAAATTCTCTTCAGATGTTAGAGTTTTTAGTGAGTATTTAGCCTTCCTAGTATAGAGATGGTAAATTAAGAAATTGTAGTAACTATGAGTTTTTTTCTTAAAAATGTCTATTTGGCTATCTCCCTTATCAATACTTACAAAAGCACATCAAAAAGGCCCAAAATAACATCTAAAACTCTCTTTCTATATAAAGATCCTGAGGTGGAAAAAAAAAAATGGTTAGGTCTGGACTCACCAAACCCACCTGAACAATCTCGGGCAGGTGCAGACACAATGAGAGAAGGTACGCCAAGTGAGACCGTGTAATGCACAGACTCTGGTCAGAACAGAAGATTATTTTTCATGACCCACAAATATTCCTTCAGGACCTTAGAAGCCCTCCCACCCTCCTACCCCTCCAATCAGCATGTCTCCTGTTAGCCGTCACATTCCCAACAGCGTGTGGCTATCCTGACATCCTTTCTGGGCAAGGGGAAGCCCGGTTCAACCAGATCTCACATCTATTCAAGTCATAGTCCACAACCAACTTGTGCAAAGTGTAACACACCCTTTGCCACATATCAAGGGCATGGGCAATTTCCCCCAGTTTAAGTCTGTATGCTGGTTAAGACTCTGTGCATATACACAAAAGACTAGCTTAAGTAGCAACTCTGAGGGCAAAGAAAATGAACTCTTGTTGAAATCAGTTTCTTGTCATCAGATGTAACAAATGCAAACAAACCTGGCGACACCATACCTTTCTTCCACCGAAACTTCCTTCAGCTGCTGGTGTGGTTTGGTGCCTTCCATCTCCCTGAGGCTCACAGCATAGATCTTGGTGGTGTAATCGATGGCCTTCTCTCTAGCAACGTCACTGTCATAGCCTCAAACAACGGAGAGAAACGGGCATGGAGTTGGTTGGCAGCGGGAAGGGGGGGTGGTGGGGGGATGTGTGGGAAGGGGCAGCCGGCTCGTGGCAGGTTGGGGCTCGCTCACCTCCGTCCTCCTCCGCATCCGTGTCTGACTCCTCGCTGTCCACCAGTTTGCTCTCTTGGGTCCCCACGAATTCCCTGGTCCAGATCATCAAGGCGGTGTCGGCACCACCGACCGTGAGCAGCACGGAGTCGTTGTGCAGCCACCTCACGTTGGTGACGTGCGCGCTGTGCCCCACGTACTTCTTGAATCTTGCATGCTGACCCTGAAAAGCCAGAAACCGTGAGTACCCCATCCTGAGTCTCATTACTCCCACCTCCACACTATTTCATCCATGTTCTCTTCCAGAGTAACTTCCAGTGGATGCAAATTAAGCAGTCGATCTGAGAAGCAAATTCCCTCTGTTTCTTTAGAGTGTAAACTCCATGAGGGCAGGAACTCGGTCTGTTTTTCTCCTAAAACATTACCTGGCTCATCGTGGGTCTTCAGTATGTAGTTTGTGAGGGAAGGAAAGAAACGTTAGACTACAGAACCTACTTCTGGGAGCCTAATGAAGTGTAAAAAGCTTACATGTCTCTCTCAAATATCAAATGTACATTCTCCACGGGTCTCTCGTGTAAACTCCTGATGGTAAGTCTGGCTGACATTTGAGATCAGAAGTGTCTTCCCAGTCAACCCCCAGAGTGGCTTCTGTACCACAGCCCAGGCTAGGACAGAAGGGCAAGGAACCGCTTATAATCCTGGGGCCTAAAGTAGGACTTAAAACGAACACAGCAGTTTCTGCCACAGATACTGGAAATAATTTTCACTGGAAACACTCAAATAATTGGCTTTAAAAAAGTAAGCTCCTTTTCAACAACCATAACCAAAGAAAAGAGCCCAATTTATGAGTGATTACGAAAAGCCCTTCCGAGCTGCACCCCCAGGCCACACAGCACTCATCCCAGGTGGGGAAGGAGGAGGCTGGACCATGAGGCGGCCACTCACACTGGGCAGCCCCGACAAGCGGTGGGAGCCAAAGCTGCCACCAGAAACCAGCTTCCATTTCTGGCTCAGGAGCCACGACCCGGCAAAAACAGCTTCAGCGAGAGCCATTTAAAGACGGAGAGTTTTTCCGTCCTCTCAGCAACAACCAGAGAATTACCTTCACCGACATGGGAAGCTGCACGCTCTGAGGTTGTGAGAGGGCCATCGGTGTCCCCGATGGAAACTGGACTCAATAACCGAAGAGGCTTCCAGAGGGTTTTGGACTGGCATGCTAGGGAACCCGAAACCAGCACAGACACATGGCAGGAGACAGGTGCAGCTGAGTGCATGACTCTGAAACACTCTGCGTCAAGATCTCTCTGTATCTGGCGGACCCCCGCCCGAGAGTGGAGGGCAAACGCCCACTCCTCAACAGAGCGCCGACCGTAAAAGATTAGCAAAGCAGCCGGGCAGGCCATATTTCCAGGAAGCCTTCCAGAGCTACTAGTTTGCTAGATAATAGGCAGAGCAAAATGAGGACTTCCAAGGGAAACCACTCTTCACACAGGTCTATGCGAGATCACGGGAGCAAGGAGGACGGGCGCAGTGGCTGCGGCCGTGCGCCCCGCTGGTCTTCCAGCTGGAAGCAGGAACCTCCCACTGGGTCTACTACAGGTGCAAGCTTATTTCTGCAGGTGGGCAAAGGCAAAGGGCCGGAGGCGTGCTGCTCCATACCCCTGCTTGTATCACGGGACACAGGGTTTCCAGACAGGGTGAAAGAAGAAATCCAAAAAGAAAGGTTCAGGAGAAGAAATGTTCTAAGGTGATCATAATCAGGTAGCAGAGTGAAAGAAAGTGACAGAGGAGAAAGAGGAACGAGCTTTGAGCCACTGAAGTGATTTAACAAAGCTGAGATTCTTGCAGCAGCGGGGGATTCAAGATTCTCAGAACATGAAACATGACCCCTGCTCCATGGAACAATAAAGAGAATTCACAGTTCCTAGATGTTTCTGGGAAACCAGCTGCTCCCCCAGGAGGAAGAGGCCAGCAGGGATGTTTGGTGGCTCCCCCAGGGCCTATGGAAGGGGCCTCCTGAAGAGCTGGCACAGCCGGTCCGACAAGCTGTGCTTCTGGGTCATCATGTCAAACCACGCGTCTGTGTGCCACTCGTCGGGACTCACTACCTCAACTTTCCTCTTCCGCTGCGTCATGAAAGAACAGAGAATCGGGAATATGTCTCCAGAGGGCTGGGTGTTAACTGCTGTTTGGTGAGAAATTCCTGAGAGTTCGATGAAAGCGGTGCACCCTCTCCCCAGATTCACATTTCACACAGAGTTTCTCGCCTGTAACATGTAACGGACAAGGTTCCTCTCAGAAGAAACATTCTCTAGAGCCTTTGATTTTCTGAGAAGGAGACTTGAGAACTTAAGGTGGGTGTTAGAAATACAAATGACATGGTGTATTTTAACCTTGCTGGGGTAGTGGGAGGGCGCAGCTTGCAAAGGAAACGGAGGCTATGGGAACCCAACTGGCCAGCTCTATAGATAGTGTCCAAGGAGAGAGCCGGGTTTTCTGATACACGATTTAAGGTACTAGAAAAATGGGTGGACTCTGGGAAAGGAGAGTCTATTCCATGGAGGCTGGAAATAATGTGATTATTGGGGGACTAATATCTCATCAAGAAGATTTTAAACTGTAAAACTGAATATATAAGGGCACGTGTTAGTCATTGAAAGAAAACTGCCTGGAAGAGAGGCCATGTAACTCCTAGGAAAGGAGAACAAGAAAAAGGGTCAAGAAGAAGACATGACATTAGAGTCTAATGGAACTTGAATTTTGGGCAAAGAGATCACTATGTGGTGATGAGAACTCGTAAGGATCATTAAGACCCCGTGACAGAGAAATCACGGCTAGAATACTGCAGTGGGATGTGTCTTACATGACAGGGCTGTCCTACAAGATGCCACATGCGGGGAGGGGGCTTAAACAACAGAGATTCATCTCTCGGTTCTGGGAAGAGGCTGGAAAGCTTAAGATCAAGGTGTCAGCTGATTTGGTTCCTGGTGAGCACTCCCTTCCTAGCTTAGACACACTATCTATGAGCACACGAAAGTGTGCTTATGGCCCTTCCTCAGTGTGTATGCATGGAGAGAGAGCGTGAGCTCTTTGGTGTCTCTTCTTACAAGAACACCAATCGTCTTGGATCAGAACCCCCGCCTTATGCCCTCATTTAATCTTAATTATTTCTGTAAATGCCCTCTCTCTATATATACAGTTACATTGGATGGAAGGACTTCAACATATCAATTTTGGTGGGGAAGCAACCATTCAGTCCCTAACAGATGGAGAACTTTGTCCAACAGACTCAGAGCCCTGGAGGAGTGTGACTATACAGCTGGAAATATTCATCAGCTTGGGTCCACATACTGAGAAGTGAAAGTGTGCCAGACAAACCAGATTAAGAAAAAGAAGAGGAATAGAAGTGATACTCTCAAAGTAGTTTACAATGACCAGGGGTTTTCAAATGCTCTTAAATTATGAAACTATTTCTTCAATCAGATCTTACATAGTGGAACTCAACAAAAAGATAAACAATCCAACTTAAAACAGTGGATAAAAGATTTGTACAAACACTTCACAAATGATCGATAAGAAAACAAAGAAGTGTTTAGCACCATTAGTCACCAGGGAAACATAAAGTACAAGCACAATGAGATCACATTACCTGTTCCCTGGACAGCTAAATTCTACAAGTTGGACAACACTGAATGTTGGCAACTGGACTTTCTTACCTTCTCGATGAGAATGTAAAATGGTACAACCACTTTGGAAAAAGGTCTGGCAGTTTCTTAAAAAGTTAAACATGCACTTGCCCCATGACCCAGAAATTCCACTCCTATATATTTACATAAGAGGGAGAAAACATGTCCACAAAGATTCGTTAAAAAAATGTTGACAGCAGCTTTATTACAACCAAACACTGGAAAAGCATGTGCCCGTTGACAGCTGTGTGGATAAACAGACTGTTCTATCCATACAGTGGAATTCCACTCAGCTGTGAGAAGGAACGGACTATTGTTACGCCGAATAGCAAGGAGGAATCTCAGAAACATTATCTGAGTGAAAGAAGCCAGACGCAAAACAGTACCTACTTGATCATTCCATTTATATGAAGTTCTGGAACAGGTAAAACTTAACTGTGGTGGAAAACAATGGAATAGTCTTTTCATGTGAGAATAGAGGTGGTGGGGGGTGGTGACTGACCCAGAAGTTAGCATGAGGAAACTTCCCGGGGCGATGATAGTGGTCTATATCTTGACAGGTGTTTGGATCATGTAGGTATATGTCTTGGTCAACATTCATCAAAAGGAACCTTAAGGGGCGCCTGGGTGGCTCAGGCAATTAAGTGTCTGCCTTCAGCTCAGGTCATGATCCCAGGCTCCTGGGATCGAGCCCTGCGTCGGGCTTCCTGCTTGGCGGCAGCCTGCTTCTCCCTCTCCCTCTGTCCCTCCCCTCCCAACACCTGCTCTCAAATAAATAAATAAAATCCTTAAAAAAAAAAGGAATCTTAAAAAATTTGTGTATTTCAACTATATATAAATTTTACTTAAAAAAAACCATAAGCAAATGTTAAACAATAGGTAATGATATGCATGTTGAAACATTTGGGGGTAAGTATCCTGATATCTACAACTTACTTTGAATTATATGTAGAATCTAGGTGGTGGAGTTCTAGGAGTTCACTGTATCATTCTTTTGCCTTATCTATATGCTTGAACATTTTCATAACAGAATGTTGCAAGCAATCTCACACAGAGACTCAACGTATAAAATACAAAACACAGAGTGACTCTGGTGAAAGTGAGAGTGGGGCCCCCAAGCCCCTTTAGTTGGCCCCTACCTTGTTGCTTGGAGTTGTCCTTGAGGAACCTCTTTGGAACCCTGGGAGTTGGAGGAACACAGCTTGAAATTCCTGCTATAGGCAGCCCATGTGGGCAGGCTGGGGATGTGGATGATGAATTCCCAGAACAAACAACAAACCTGGCTCAGGAGCACGAGGCGGTGGTACCGTGGGGACTGCAGCTATCTAAACATCTGCCACAACCTGTCCACTAAAACCGGGGTGTCACTAACTTTTTGACTTGTCCTGTGGGCAAACTCATTTCAAAAAATGTAGAAGTAGGATGGAAAAGTGCTAGAGAGAACTGAACTCTGATCAAATAGGAAGGGGATTGCTGGTAAGTGGTGGTGAAGCGATGAATCATCGGGGGAAGGCTACCAGGTAGCTTTGGAATTTGGGATGGACGATGAAGGGAATACCGGACATTCATGAGAACTGTATCCTAGAAAAAACTACAGAAATAATAATCTGACAGGATGTTACCAAATGAAGACTCAAAGAGGAAGGCATCTAAAGAAACCCGCGTTGCTGCCAAGGAAACTGGTGTGCTTGGGGCTAAGTGTACACACGACGGAGGAGCAGATAACTGAGGACGAACACAGAAGTCTTGCACGGGCAACTTCTATATACTTTCAGAAATGCTAAAGTCAAAACCCAAGACGAGGGAAAAGGAATTTGAAGATCTATTTAGGGCTAGGAAAAAAAACATACAAAAGTTAGGAACACTTCTTAGATGAGATGATTTAATAGCAACAGTAAACAGATGTACTTATCTCCTCTATAAAGAGAATGCTCTTCACACCAGAAAGGGCAAAACAGAGCCGGATGCCTGAATACAGGTCCTTCCAATGTGACCATGGAAGTCAGGTCAGTAACAGCTGGGGAGTTTAGAAACCAGGACAGGTGGCTTCAAACATAAAAAGTTTCCTGTATTCAAAAGGGAAAACATGTAGACTCTGGCAAATATTGATTCATGAGTTGATGCAATCCCTGGAAAATTCTAAGGTGAATTATTACACAAAAGGTCAATAAGCACTTGGAAAAGGAAGGAATGATCACTAGGTAGTGACAGGAGTTCACTGTGAACTGCATACCTTTTACTGACCGGTTTATTAGAAGGAGAGATGAAGGATACCAGAGACACAGTCCATGTGGCTTTTAGCAAGATATTTTCCAAGTCATTAATGATGTGTCATTGGCCTACAGGTGGAAACGTGAGCTCGGTGATAGCACAGTCAGGTAAATGTAAACGTCTGTTATTGACTGAAGAACTCGAACTCAGTGTGTACACTGATAAACAGAATATCAAATGGTGCTGCTTGGTTGTTCTAGTCTGTCTTTTTTTTTTTTCCTCCCCATGATTTTAAACTTCCACTTGTGAAATGAGAAAATAACGTGATGCCAGAAAGGAAAGTAAGTATTTTGAAAAGGCATTTAAAAGACGTTGACAGGTTAGAACAACGAGGTGTAGTAAGATAAACCTCATTGGGTACAAATATAAAGTTCTATACTCAAATTTAGAAAATCAGTGTGTACATACAAGATGAGAGATAACCTAAACATTTTTTTTGGAATGAAATCTATGATTCAGTTGCATAGCATGGCAGCCCACAGAGTCGGTACCCTTTTAGCTTGATTTAATCCAAATACAAAATCAAAAGAAGACGGTTAAGAGTCCCACTGAGCCCGAGCTGGTCAACATCTGAAGCGGTGAATTCCATTTCAGATGAGACAGTCTGGAATGGAATTGATAACACGGAGTGTGCTCAGAGGCAGGGGCAGCTGGAAACCATGTCCTGGGGAAATGGCTGAAGAACCGGACACATTTGGGCTGGAGAAAATAAGATTTCAGGGAGTCAAATACTATCTTCCTCCACACAAAGGCCGTTAGAAGACTGCAGTTATTTGGTCGTGGTTCAGAAGGCAGAACTTTGGCTTAAGAGAAGAAATTTCAGCTCTGTGTAAAGCAGAACATTTTGACGGTTGTACTATTTAATAATGAATTGGGCTGCTTTGTGAGGTAGTAAGTCCCCCCTCTCTGAAAGTATGCTAGCACATGTTGCAAAGGCACTGGGCCAGATGTTGTAAAGAAATTCCTCCTTTGCCGTTGGTGAGATGTTGGATTTAACGGCCCCGGAAGGCCTTTCGAGGAGGAATTCGATACCACGAGAATCGGACTTCTATACTAAACAAGTCATGAGGTGTTTCGATAGCACACATAACAAGAGGGCTGCTGATGACATCACTGACTGCATATGCCTTCAATATTAAAAAACCCACTTAGATATAACACATAGATTTTAGATTATTAATGAGACCAAGCAAGTATATAGAATAAACATGCAGTATTACCTTGACGGGATAGGAGAAAAGCTTAACAAAGCCAAAATCATCTCCAGTGGCTAGGAGGGAACAGTCTTTGGTAAGACTGGCTGCATTGACATCGGTCACGTCACTATGCGCGGGCCAGATGCCCTCGCAGGTGGGCCCCAGGACACACGTCCACGTGTCCCACTCTATCTTCTCAATCTTAAAAAGAAGGAAATAAAATTAATATATTTATGCACAACCTAGAGATCTTTTTTAATCGGAGCACAGTTGGCCTGCAACCTTACATCGGTTTCTAGTGTACAGCACGGGGATTGTGGACAAGTCTATGCGTCCATTAAGCTCTGCTCAGCGCGAGCGTAGCTCCCATCTGTCACCATCCAACTCAGTCACAACACCACTGACTACATTCCTTATGCCATATGATCTGCTCTTCTTTTAAAAGGAAACGGATGAAGCGGAATCATTCTGACGACTTCGCCAACAGCAGGCCTTTGTGTTGTGATCCGAGGTGCAGAAGTTCTAAGCTGCATTTTTTTGAGCGGGATCTGCATTATCTTAATAAACACTACAGTCAGATAGCCATATATTTTTCTATGGATAAAAATCGACATTTAGGAATTGTGGAATCCTGACAGTAAGAAAGTTTTTCAGTTCTTCCCCAGGTATTTACCATCGTTGAAGCCATAACCTGGGCCAGGGTTTCTCAGTGTCAGCACCATTAACATATTACCCTGGATGATTCTCTGTTGTCAGGGACTGTCCTGTGCATAGCAGTATTTTAGCGGCGTCCCTGTCCTCTACCCACTGGATGTCAGTAGTCCCTCTCCCTATGTTGTCCCCAGACATTGGCGAATGTCCCTGGCGGAGGGGGCAAAATTGCTCCCAAGTGAGAGCTGCTGAGCTACATTGCTCACTTGGGCTGATCAGTTAGCAAACTATTTTAAAAAGTCACAGATATAACTTTTGTTTTGAAGGACTGATTTCTCGAAGGAATGAGTAATAAGATTCTGCAGCTAGCTTACTATCCTGTATGCTACAGAGAGACTAGCTGAAAATTGAAGAGCTGTTCATAGTGCATTGCCATGAATATATATTTTATCCTTTAAAACTATTTTGTCTGAGATTCATGGACAGAATACTTAAAATTCATATAGGCCCAATCCTGATATAACGTAGGCTTTCCTTTTTAGAAGAGACAACAGTAACCACACGCGTATTAGACTTTCCTGGGGGATCTGATGGGCTGCGGCGAGATAAAAATGCAGCAGGGTTTTAGTCACAACATGGGGAGGTGTTAAACATAGTTTAGTTATTCAAATTTCTTCTCTTTGAACATTCTGTGTTCCTTCTGGACCCAGGCAGAACTGGAACCAAAAAGCTGCGTTGGCCCTGCTGATTTGGGGTGCCTCAGGGAGGCCCACAGACTGAGGGGACTTGAGGTGGCTTAAACTGGCCTTTGCAGGAAGAGAAGGGAACCATTCCTGCTGGTTCTACAAGCAGGCTTTCTGGCCACTGATTCTCTTCCAGGTTCCAGATTCCGTTTCTGAGACCCTCCTGTCCATCACCAGTGCCAGCGCCCTTTGTGGCACTGTCCTGGACCTCGTTATCTAGGGCTCGCCCTGTGCTCACCCCAGCAGATCACCCTTGGCCAGATCTGGACACTGTGGTCCCCAAGCAAATATCTCATTTGTTGGAAGCTATGGAAATTGCATTTAAAATGGAACATTAAGAATGATCCCTGTAACCCACAAAACCCCAAGGGGGTAAACTGGTTAAAAATCCTGGAACTTAGATGGAAGAAGGGTCCTCAAAGGGTCTTTCCCACGGCACCTCGCCTCGGGCAGACGTGTCATAACCACTGTGATTTTCCAGGGGAAAGAACCGGAGCCCAGAGAGGTGAGCCACGTAAATCACAGCCGGCTTAGGAGACAGAGGGGAAGCGCGCTCAAGAGAGCTGGCCTCCTAGCTTAGTGCGGCTTTCACTGCACTGTGCCGCAGCAGAAGGATCTAAATAGACATTTTAATATTTGTCATACTTAACAACTTGCTAAGTTTTGCATTAGTTTCACCACGGCTGTTTAAAAAAAAAAAATCTTTTTTGAAAACAGGATTTCCCAAATCCTTCATATGCAGCTGAAGGGTTTGACAATATTGGTGGAGCAAATGCTGAGCTCCTCTCCAGTGCCTGAGGAGGACAGACCAGGGAGGCCCAGGCATGGAAACACCAGCTGGATGGCCTCCCCAAACAGCAGCACCACACATCAGCCCCTCGAATACCAACTGTGTACCACAGAGTGACAAATGAACTCTTCGGAGCCAGAGCCTGGCATTGCAAGAAGCCTCACAACGTGAATTTCCCTCTTGTGCGTGCGCTTCTTCTCCAGAGTAATCGCTCATCGGTCTCAAGCTGGCATCATTCCCCCTCCACCACTTGGTTAGACTGAATTTTATTTTAGTATACCTATTTTGGGGCACCAGAACATGAAGGGAAAATACAGATGAAGTGATGTAAAATGATGCTTGAATATACAGGAGAAATCCAAGCGGCCCCGTGGTCAAGGCTGCTGAGTCACATATGACCCCTTAAGACTGGGACCACGGCTCTATGGTTCTCACTCTCCTGGAGGCTTCATCTCCCTCTCTGTAAAATGAGACTGACAACCATTACTTGTGCACAAGGCTGGTCTGCAGACAAAAATAATTTGCATATGAAGGGCCCAGAACATTCACCAAGTATCCAGTGAACAAATGACATAATTTAAACTATCCCTTACTCAAGGCTCAAGTTTCTTTAAAAAAGTTAAAATAGCAACAGATCAGAGATAAATAAATTGGGATCTGGGAGTGAGAGCAATTGATCAGTAAACAATTTCCATGAATATAATGCCATCATATGTAACAACTTTTGTTTCTCTCATAGTGCATAGGTATTTCTTTTAGAAACCATGAAAACATTATGAATGGGCACATGTCCCAGTGTCCCTGGGAGCACTTCACAATGATGGCATATCATTGTGCCATCATTGCTATCACCAGCAAACTGAAGTCAGAGAGAGGCAGATGCCCGTCCCTCAGCCGCGTACCCTCGGATCTCTTTCCCTCTGAAGAAGATTTCCTTTCCTTTCATCAAAGGTTACACGGCAAATAAATGAGTGGGATTGTCTCCTGGGGCTAAGAGGAGGTCCTTAGGGCTCAGTCAGGCAATTACGTTTTGGCCATCCGCGTTTGCAGACCCTGAGAGAGCCACTTGCCCACGACAACAGCGGAGCCTTTAGGAAGGCATTGGTTCATGGATTCAAAAATTGTATATAGGCCTTGATTTCAACAATTAAAAAATGATGAAAGTGGCCAAAAACATAAGGAAAACAGGGAGAAGGGGAACAGTCAGATACACATGGATGGTCGGGTTGTAGATAGGTTTTGTTTTGAAAAGCAATTTCTCTCACTGTTGTTGCAGAAGATACTGCTACAATAAAGAGTAAAGAGTGAGAAAGCATGTTTCAAAAATTTATGTTCACAGAAAGCTGTGCCCAAAAGGACAGGGCGTGTCCACTGGAAGAAGTACTATGTGGCATCCAAGCTGTTAGCTTAGATGTCTTCCAGCAGAGGGAAACAAAGCAAAGGCCGACTGCACGAACGCACGATGCTACAGTCAGCAGCCCGGGGAACCCAGAGGTCCTCGGAATGTAGGGAACCAGACGAAGCAGTCACAAGTAAGACGTGAGCAAGCTGAAAGGTACACTGACTATAACCCATACTGATGGACAGCAAGTGACAGGTTTTTACTTAAAATGCACATATGACATCTTCATGAAACACTTTTTAAAAAGCTCTGTGTAGGACTGTTACCTCTGAAGGTCTTATTACATGCCGTTTGCCTCTTGGAGCTTCAAAAAAGAGTTGTTCTTTGGCACCCGAATTAACTTGCAATAGTTTTCCTGGTGTGAGAGAATGAAGCAGAAAGACAGTTCACACCCGCATTTGTCTTCCTACTGTAAAGAGATAAGCACGGCTGCAGCTGTTCTGATTCATCTTAATCAGTCCCGTAATTTGAGCAAACGCACGGTGAATTCTCCAGAAGCACACGTAAAGGCAATTACATGGCATAGTGCAGACCCTGAAGCTAGGAGTTTGTTAATACGGACCTCATCCCTTTCAATGTGACCTTGCATAGCCCTTCTAGAAGCAAGCCTGCTGTGTTTTACTCTGTTGCAACGCAAGTACGCATTTTTCAAAAGCTTGACAAAATCGGGGTGTTTTGCTCGTTTTCCTGGTTGCACACACGTGCAGTTAAAGGAAACTGCTTTGGCAAGAACTACGGCATCGGAAGTGAGAACCTTGTGGCAAGCATCTACATTCACCCAGACCTAAATTCTAAATTTGTCCTTTGAAGTTTAGAAACTGGAAGATAAGGTGTGTAAAACAACCTATAAATGCTCGCCCCCTCCCCCCAGTCTTGCTTGAAAATTTGTAAAGAAAAGCAAGATTTTCCCAAAACAAAGTGTTGAGCAAAAATGGCCTTTTGGTCTCATATAAAATTAAAATCTTGGATTCAGTGTGATTAATGCTGAAGATTAGATACCCTGATTCTCCTCCTAACACCTCACTAGTCCTTCATGCCTTGAAATTTAAATAACTCAAAAGATACAGACTCCGAGATTTTTTCAGCATTTTTAAATCACAGGACATTTCAAACATACGCAGAAGTAAGAGTACGAAGAACCCCTGGGTGCCCAGTCAACGTTCTGCTTCAACAATTATTAGCTCATGGCCCAACCCCATTCCATGAGCCTCCACTCAGGCCCTCACCACAGTATTTTGAAGCAAAACTCAGATGACCTAATATTTCATCTGAAAACAATTCTGTGTATATTTACACCATACCATTTCTTCCTCTGCTTTCCCCCCATAACTCTGTAAATCTAGTAGTCTTGAAATGTCCTTCCTGCCAAAGTAATAGCAAAATAAGAACTTTGTGTCTTCAGTCATGCTCTTTAATGCTGGGGTGGGTACCACCTGGGTCTGCGGGCTGGTGTGGCGAACCTTCTGAAGCTGCAGGTCTATTTCTCAGTGATTAATTAAAACTAAGGTAACTGAAAACCATAACTGTTTCTAATTTGCTGGGTTATAATATGGGTGATGGGGGCCTTGGCTGTGAGGAGCAAGTGAATTTGAAAACGTTTCCTTTGAAAGGGGCACATTTCCCTGAATTTATGGCTGAACATAAACAAGAAGAAAAACGGTAGTTAAATTAGCTTTGGCTATTTAGTATAAGAAAATGAATAATAAATATTTCTCCAATGAGCTAAATAGACCTACAAAGTATTTTTTAGGATTCTCGAGATGAAGTGCAAAGAACAAATGATCTGGAATAGGGATCAAAGGATTCAATGAAAACATCCTTTGATTCAGCGGCTAATTTTAGAGGACTTCCGGCCATGAGATACTAAGAGAACTCAAAGAATTATAATTCCCAGATAATCCCAACAATTCACTTTTACACTGTAGTTTTAAAGACAATATTTTACTTGAAGAACACCCCAAAATTATTAGCATAGTTAAGTGAAGCACTTTATGATTGCAAGATTATTAGAGAATCTAAACACTAGAGACAAGCACCAGAAGTGTGCCCAGCACCATAATGCCCTGTGGGGTACCAACCTAGCTCACGCTCCTTCCATGAGAACTGTCCCCCCACCTTGGGCTGGACTCCTGTGGCTATACTTGTCCTCTGGAGGACACTGACCTAGCAGGAGCCTGGCCAGAGATAGGAGTGGGCACTCAAATTCTCTTTCCTGGGAACTCAGAATCTGGGAGACCCAATCAGTGGGTGCCTAGCTGGGTTAAGATGTGGACTTTGGAAGTGAAGGTGGCATTTTGGGGTGACTGAGTGAACTGCGTGCAAATGAATTAAGGAAAGGTACCTGTGCAGAGGGGCCAAAAGCAGACACCAGACTGAGGACAGCAGTGGACACTGAACTGAGCTGCCTCAGAGCAGGAGAGGAGAGAAGAGGGGAGAAGTGCCTGCTCGGTTTTCAGGTTCATTCCTGAAGCCAGTTCAGGAAGATGTTGCTTCCTGCTCTTGGATTCTATGAGCTATCCCTGTATCTTCCCAATAAGCACATTCTTCATTATTATTTAAAAAATTTTAAGCCGAATGGGTTTGAGTTCCTTGCAACCAAGGACATGAAGAAATTTTTTAAAACTGCAACAATTCTTTGTTAGGAAAGTAGAATTATGGGTGCGATTCCTCCCCCCACCCCCACTCTATTCTTTACTGCAGTTATTACTCTTTTTTTTAAGCATAGAGAAAATATTTAGGTCACCGCTCTTTTTTTCTGCTGCCTTCTACTCTGTCATATGAGCACCGAAATATTCTGAGAACAGAAGCAAAGAGCAAAAAATCTGCATAATCCGCATATAAATGCCCCTTAGTAACAGTAACCCTATTCTTTCAGAAACCTCACATTTTTATTCACTAGAAATGTCTACTCACAAGGAGGAAGAGACCTGGAAGGGCCAAATGTCCTCATTACTAAGCAGGTATAGGAAACCACAATCCCCGCAGGTGTAGAGAGCTATATAATCCACAAAATGGTTCACACCCATCATCCCAGTTGCTATATAATTTACAAGTTAGAACAGTTCCAAAATTCATACTAAATGTACCAAATATATCAGACCATTTGCAATGAAAATGGCAAGGAGTGTTCTACTATGGCCGAAACTGTTCACTGGTAAAATCTTACAGTCCTGGTATTTCTAGAAACAAACTAATATCAGCTAGAGACTGTTCTTCCATATTTTATCTCTCCCCATATATTTTTTTTCTTCCTCAAGCATTTTGTAGAGGAGCTTTCACTCAGGGGTAGCTGATACTCCTGCAAAAGCCTGATGCGCTTTCTGGTTTCTTAGGACCCATGGTTGCCATGGCCACGAAAGGCTGCAGCGGCTGGTGACTTGCGCCATCCCCCGCCCCTGACGAGCCAGCTGGCTCTGGCAAATGTGTTCACTATTTCTGACAAGATCAAAGGAACGAAACAGAACCCTCCTCCTGAATTCTGCTCTCTACCCCTGCCAGACCCTCCAGGCCCCACCGTGAAAAGCGAGGCTGGTCTTGAGGCAGTACGGCACATTCCTGAGGTCAGGCACTTTGGAGCGCAAGAATACCGGTGCGACAAATGTCTCATGGCAATCGCATCAGAGTTAAACTGGGGAAGATCCATGGGCGTCCTTGCTCTTATTCTCCGGATGGTATAACTCCCCCCTGAAAATCAGAAGTATTCTCCTCTCTCTGTCCGTGGAAAACATTTGGCCTGATGCTCTCACGTGACCCAAGTGGCCCCTTAGGATAAGAGATGAGGAGGCTTTTCAAAGACCTCAGCCTCCTTACTCCCAGGGCCTTTTACACCACCCTGAGCTCCAGCTGGACCACAGAGGCTGGCCTAGGGCAGAATTATGGAAATAGTGAGGTATGCCCCTCTCCCTGCAAAGTGATGGCTCCACATTGAGAGCCATCTGTGGGCTGTCACCTGGACACCTGCATGATTGCGACCCACGGATCTTAGCCAAGATCTTGCTCTTTCCATCTAGGACCTACTCCTCTTTATATCCCTAGCATCCCACACAGGGCCTACACATCCACAGAATAAATTTTTTTAAAAGATTTTATTTGTTTATTTGAGAGAGAAAGAGAGTGCACAAGCAGGGGTAACGGCAGAGGGAGAGGGAGAAGCAGGCTCCCCCCTGAGCAGGGAGCCCAAGGCAGGGCTCGATCCCAGGACTCAGGACCTGAGTTTAAGGCAGACCTACCGAGACACCCAGGTGCCCCACATTTGCAGAATTAAAAAAAGAAATACCCAAAACGCAAGTAAAAAACACAATAAGATACCATTTCGTACCTATAAGGATAAGGGCTATAAAAATGACCCCCCCCAAACCCCAGAAATAACAAGTATTGGTGAGGATGTGGACAACTTGGAACCCTGTGCTCTGCTGGTAAGAATGTAAAGGGGTGCCGTCGCTGTGGAAAACGGTACAGTGGTTCTTCAAAAAATTAAAAATGTATCATCATCTGACTCAGCAATTCTCCTTCTGGGTCTATACCCCCAAAGAATTAAAAGCAGTGTTTAGTACACCCATGTTCAGAGCAGCAGCACTCATAATAACGAACAGGTGGAAGCAGCCCAGGTGTCCATCGACGGACGACTGGATAAACAAAATGTGGTCTGTGTATACAGTGGAGTATTTTTCAGCTTTAGGAAGGAAGGAAATTCTGACCAACATGGATTAATCCTGAGGACATTACATTAGGCGAAATAAATCAGTTACGAGAAAACAAATACTGGGGGTGCCTGGGTGACTCAGTTGGTTAATTTCAGCTCGGGTCGTGACCTCAGGGTCGTGAGATTGAGCCTCCCGGCAGGCTCTGTGCTCAACAGGGGGTCTGCTGGAGACTCTCTCTTCCTCTGCCCCTCCCCTCACTTGTGCTCTCTCTCTTTCTCTCTCTAAAATGAATGAATATGAATGAATAAATCTTTAAAAAAAAAAAAAAAAGGAACCCAAATACTGTATGATTCCACTTACGTGAGTTACCTAGAGTAGTCAAACTCACAGAGACAGAAAGTAGAAGGTGGTTAGCGGGGCTGCGAGAAGGGGAGAAGGGCAGCTGTTTGATGGTTTACAAGACAGTTTATGCAGATGGGCAGTGGTGAAGGGCGCACGACAATGTGGGTGCAGCTGATGCCGCTGAACCGTACATTTACAAATGGTTAAGATGGTAAACTTTATGTGTTTACCACAATTAAAACTAATGTAAAAGAAATCTTCCCAATTGAAATGTATTCCTCCTATGTCCCATTTTCTCTTGTAAATAATAACTGAGTGTAGCCCCCCCACCACTGGTCACTATAACGGTGGGACTTCACATGTTGTGCCACGTACTATGTGGGTGTTGGATTCCCAACAAAACGCTCCGTACCCTACTCTCTGTAAGCATAAGTCTGGCCCTGACTGTTCTAAACCCTGCTCCCGTGATGGCGTAAATAGGGATGTTAGCTAGGGGATATCCAAGGGGAAATCACTTTAAAAAGAACCCCACAAAAAACAATAAAGCAGAGAACATCCAGAAAGGAGGGTGCTGAGAAGCAACTGTCTCCCCCTACCCCTCGGCCTCACTGGCCCCCAGAGGACTCTCAGGCCACCAGTGTGCCCCCTGGTCACCAACGCCAGCCTAGGCCCTGGGCACTGTGTCTGGCAGGGCTCTGACATGCAAGTGAGAGGGACTTATCTGATCTCCCTCTGCCCTTGCTGGGACTTGCACCTTACAGCCCATGGCATGCTTCCGTCCACCTAGCACGCTGCGTAAAATGCCTACGGGTTGTGAGGCTCAAACAAAGTCCCAATTCCAGGGCAGCAGGTAGTTACAAATGAATACCTGCCTAGCACAAGGATTTGTCTATGGCTGGGACTTAGAGAAATATTTGAAATAAAATATTGTGGCAACTCTGAAATAATCTCTTCTGGGTTGAGGCCCTCATCCCCTCTCTCTCTCCTGGCTGATTTTAGTTGCTTGCTGACTCCAGGCTTACTTGTCTTCCCGAGATGGCCGGGAATGCCCCACCCTAAGTCCCTTGGAGTTACCTAATACCTCCAGGATAAAGTTCAGCGCTCAGCTCCCTGGCATGATGTAAAGGTTCCCTTGCAGTCTGTCCTGGTCTGTCTCTCCACGTTCCCCTCCCTTCTTGCCCTCAGCCACTCAACATTACTGTTTCTTAATCTCCCCCTGTTCTTCCCACCTCTTGCCTTGACATGCCATATTCCTTCAGAATCTGGGATGCTTGTCCTAGACTGCACCATCTGGTGAACTTCTACTTGTCTTTCGAGATCCATCTCAAAGGACATTGCTTCCATGAGGCTCCATGGATTCCTCTGTGAGCTCTTTCCTCAGGGACACCCCTGGGCTTGGTGCTTTTCTATCACAGTCCACTGAAACTTCTTTGCAAGCTGGGACCCTGCCCATTCCTAGATGCCTACCCCAAACTCTAACGTCAGCCAAGTCCCTGGGATGAGACTTAAAAGTGACCCACCCTGTAATAATGATGCTCTACCCTGGGTGCTTAATGCAGACACGGCCCATTCAGAAGCCCTGCACGCCACGTCCCTGTGACGCACCGCTTCTCATTCCCACGCCTTAACGTTTGGGCACCTGTACTACAAGTACGTCTCCCTCACTAACTTACAAACTCTGGTGGAGAACTGTAGGAACTGTGTCTTACTTCTGAACCACCCACATTTTCTGGCTTAAAACTTCACACATGGTAGAAACTAGATTTGTAATGGGCGTGACTTGGAGGACATAGGGGGGCAGCTGGGAGTTTTGGAGAGCAGGGTGACATTAGATGAGCTGAAGGTAGCTCTCTACCTCTGCCGGGAGGTGACACTTGCTGGAGACTTTTGGGCACTTCTCCGGGAGGTGGAGCACTGATAGGAAAAGGGAAAACGGGAAGGAGACGCAAGGCGAGGACACAGCACACCGAACCCGACGGTGAAGGAGTGGCTTACTACGTAACAGAAGTCATCATGTACCTTTAAGGGTCTTAAAACTCAATGGTTTGAATGATAATAATTGTAGTCGTAGTAATATGACAGGAAAAAAATACTCAAAATGTTAACAGGAGGTGCCCCTGGGGTGTAAAATTACAGTCATTTATATTTGTTGTGGGTTCTCCACTCTGTTTTTCTCCGAAACTCAACTGTTCTTCTCTCTGGAAACAATACATGAATGGATACTGACTTTTTAAAAACAAAAGTTGTATTTCAAAAGCCACAACATACTTTACCTCTTGAGTCCCAGTCAATATGTGTAATATAACTAGAAGCACCTTTACAGATGCCAACTCGTTTGCTTGTAAGCACGTTGTAAATATCCACAAAGTTGTCGTGGGATGCCACAGCGAGGTATTTTCCTGTATCTGTAAAGAAAATGTGGAGTTAACACTAAAACATTTTACACAGGAATTTACTTCCAGGAGCTTATTTCAAAGTGGGGAAAAGGTCAAAGAAGTATTTAGTCTATTCTTACAAATTTTTGTCCCAACATAGTCTAGAAAGTTTCTGCGATAATCTTCACCTTTTGAAAATTTGATATCAGAGATCATTTCTTTTCTGTGGTGGAAAGAGACCATGTCTTCCACAGTGTCTGCATTTACGACCAGGAAACTCCCATCATTCAGGCCAACTGCCAAGGCTTTCCCATCAGGGGAGAAGGCACAGCATCTTCCACCTGCAAAAGGATCCACAAAGAACAGTTACTACCGTGATTGTTATCAAACAAACTCAGTGTAGAGATGGAGACATTTGCATGCGTGCATTATGCATAGACATGTGACTGTGTCTTTAACCTTACTTGTGAGAAGAACTAAAACTTCTCAATTTAGAACACTATCTTCCCTTCAAATCCAAGGACAATGATCAGAACGCTGAAACAACAACAAAACCCCACAAAACAAAACATTTTCTATTTCTTTAAGGTTTATCCATTCATTCCTTACTAATTGAATACCTGGGATCTTCAAAAGACCCCTAGAGTGAATGGGGGAAAGGAGTGAAGGATTAATAAAACCAGTACCTTTGCTCCCAGGAAAAGGGACAATACGTAAGAATGGGAATTCTGGAATTCAGTTTCTAGAAACCATTTTTTGGACATCACGCCTTACACACAAAACTTAATTTAGAGACCTTGTTGATCTTATTGTCACTCCAAGTCTTTGATCCATGGGTCCTTATGCATAATTCTACGGATGAAAGATTTTATCCTGCCTCTTCTTTTTTTTTTTTTTTTTTAAAGGTTTTATTTATTTATTTGACAGAGAGAGACAGCCAGCGAGAGAGGGAACACAAGCAGGGGGAGTGGGAGAGGAAGAAGCAGGCTCATAGCGGAGGAGCCTGATGTGGGGCTCGATCCCATAAAGCCGGGATCACGCCCTGAGCCGAAGGCA
Organism: Ursus maritimus; assembly: GCF_017311325.1. Lineage (NCBI taxonomy): Eukaryota > Metazoa > Chordata > Mammalia > Carnivora > Ursidae > Ursus > Ursus maritimus. Next base: position 63,684,111 of record NW_024426774.1, read on the forward strand.
CACTCTTTCAAAAGGTGTCTATAGAACTCAACAGGACAGGCTGCCAGTGCCATGTGAACAATGGTTTCTACCACTTTGCAGGGTCACAGGGAGACATTTCTGAGTGAGTGTGGACTGTGTGTGTGGGAGTGTTTAAGAGAAATCCTGTTTAAGAATATCCCCCCCCACCCCACTTATTATCAAGATTTTGGTAAGCACGGCCCCAGGGATGGGGCAGTCACACAGCCTTGCACTAAGGCACTCCAAACTCCGCTTCCACACACTGCCCTCCGTCACAGTTCATGGTGTGCTGAAAGCTGTGTTATACCAATAACTCCCAACTGCCTTATCTAAATTCTATCTTCATTCATTCACTCAGGCAGCAACAAGTTACTTACGTACTGTGAGTCACGCATGGTGCTAGGGCCGAAAGAGCAAAAGACAAGCCTGCCCTTGAGGACAGTCATCAAGATTAGGTTAACCATACACTTTATTATACAAACCAGGACACTTCTCAGAGTGAAAGGGAGAGCTATTAATAATTACACCAGGCAAACCGCTATAAACTGGACTGAATGGTCATCCCATCTAAGGTACATGAGCAGTTGTTCCTTTGAACTAATTTTTAACCTGGTGAATAAAGTCCATTGTCTGACATTGAAGTCACTCCAAGGAGGTCTTAGTATATCACTTTCCCAGTATAAATTAGTGGTCCAATGATTCAGTGGTGCAGTGGTTATGAGCATGGGCTTTGGAGTCAGACCTGGGTTTGCATCCTGGCTCCCCCACTTCCGAAGGCCTACAAGTCCACGGTAAAGAAAGGCCAGAGGGCAGAGAAAAATAGCCTCAGGCAGTAGTCGCAGGCATGCTCTCTGAAGCCACTGTGTCTGGGTTTGAGTTCAGTTCTGTCACCCACCAGCTGTGCAATTTCAGGCAAACAACCTAAGTTCCCTGTGCCTCAGTCTCCTAACCTGTACGTGGTAATAGCAACGGCCTTACTCCTTAGGTTCCCATGAAGACCAAACGCAAACTGCTAGGGTCAGCGGCTCAACAAGATCAGCCACCATCATTGTTACTATTGTCTTGTCCTCTTTTTTCATTTTATCCCTCTGCAATACATTCTCCACGTCTCTCTACTTGCAAAACTACCCAGTAAAATATTTTAGGGCCAGACCTCAATCTCATCCTTTCCTAAGGACTTCCACAGATGCTTTGAGTCTCCGCTCTTGGGTTTCCTCCCGGCTGAAGTGGGCCGCAGGCCTTCTCCTGAGCCTCCACACAACCTTGCTTGTACCAGACATCTTTCATTGGTCTCTCCACACCTGCTCCCCAGCCCTCCCCGTGCCTGCAGCAGGCCTGCGCAGATAGTCTCGGTGGCCTCCCTGACCCTTTGGCTTTCGTCTGCGTTTGGCCCAGAGGGAGCATGAACAGGAGACTCGAGGGAGGGAGCAAGGTAGGAAGGAAGGGGGAAGGGGGAGTTTGGGTCCATACCCCCCCAGCTGCCTTCCCTGCAGGAGTCCCAGCTCCTGTCCAGCCTGTCCTCTCACACGGCTCTCACTTCTGGGTTCTAGCATTGCTCTCTCCTCATGCCCCTTCAGGCCCAGGGCTGAGGAAGGTTCCTGGCTGTGAGCACCTGCATGGCGCTGCCCTGTCCCTGGTCATTCCTCAACACCCCACCCAGGCCTTTAACTAACAGTCCCATCTTTAGACTCTCCTCAAATCGCCCTATTTGAATGGACCACCTGTTGCTGGTACTCAGTTCGAATCCTGTCCACGTCTGACACTAGAGATGGGACCTTTCATCTTGGGATCCCCAGGGCCTGGCACCCAGAAGCTACTCAGTAAACGTTTGCCGAATTTGCACTTCTTGGTGTACCTCTTTGTTCTAGTGGCGAGAGGGTTAAATACGTATTTATAAAATTTGGTATTAACTATTTCTTTAATAAAGCTTTTGTTTTTCAGTAATAAAATCAGTTGTAGAGACTGTTAGACATGAAGATAGAACAGGATTCTTTGCAAGCTGATAGGTTTCAACAGACTCCTGCAGCTCTCCGCGAGAAGAAGAAGGACATATTGCCCCCAGGTGGCAAATGTCTGTGCAGTGCAAGGAAAATGAAGGAAATAATAAATCAGGCCAGTTTTCTGGAATTTCTATCTGTAGCAACGAACACTGAATTCCCATTACCTAGCATACGTGGGGGCACATACCAGGCACACTCAGTAAATACTAGTGGAGTGAATGAATGAACGCAACACAGTCTGTTGTTGGTAAATACTTTGACAGATGTGTAAAGTGGTATCACATACCTTTTTTGAGTTTTCGAACTGCCAGCATGCGGTGCTGGGAGGACAATTCCCAGATCCGAAGCGTTTTATCATCGCTCACCGTTGCGCAGATGGGCAGGAGAGGGTGGGCTGCCAGCCCCCATACTTCTCCCTCCATGTGTCCCTGTGGAGAGGAAACAAGGCCATATAAACTCGGCGCGCGCGTCTTGGCTAGCCCTCCCGCAGCACTGGGCTGCGTACCCAGCCAAAGAGCACCTTAAACAGGTTCACGTACAAATAAACACAGGTCGAGCTTCCTTGAACCAAAGTGAAAGCACTGAATAATTTTTTTCATTTGAACTTGAATCTAAAGCTGGGCCTACCTGATGCTGAAGTATTCATCTGAAAAGCAAAACATGGACTCGTTGCTCATAAGCTTTGTTTATATGATGCCAAACATCTTTCCTTTTAGAAACATCTGGGTAAATACCCCCATTTGATCCTCTTGCTTGATGTCGAGTTAACACGGAATATATAGGCACACATACACTTGTAAAGCAGCTCGATCGGGACACAAAACACCTTTATGAATCAACCTGTGTTTCAAAAGATGTAGGTACCACCTATCTCTGTCAGAGGGATTGGACAGCAATATTCTTTTCTTCCTTTTTCCAAAAAAAGGTAATTTACTACTTTAAAAAAAAAATCCAGCATCAAATTAAGGCATATGCATTGCATTTGGTTGTTTTATTTCTCTTTTCTTCCAGTCTTACTGAGCTATAAGTGACACATAACACTGTATAAGTTAAAGATTGGACAGCAATATTCTTATTAATTTAACTCAATTTTAGTCCTTTGAATGCATAGCATTTGGCAAAACAAAAATTTAAAAAATAGCTCAGTTTTTACAGCAAGTGTCTTGGGAATAACTCAGGTTCAGTGTTTGTTCACACATTTTTCTAGCCAGTGAATATTAGAAAACTGAAATGTGCTTAATAGGCATGAGGCCAATTCCATATACCTATATCTTATCACAAACACACCTAAATGGCTTAGAAATAATGAGATAATAGTATTTTAAAAAAGAACAATTAGGGAGAAAATGACTCTGATTCCTATAATTTATCACTCAATAAAGCAGTATAAAGAACAAATTAGTGCAAAGAACAATAAAACAGACCAGACTGTTCACTGAATTTCTGCTTTTAGTGGCTACTTATAAAAAGACTTTGCTTAGTAAAGCAAAAAGGAAGATCGTACACAGCAACTGAAAGGTGTTTGTACTTGGACTGCTTCAGGGAACAGGTGGCTTTCTGAAGAGAAACTGGATGATTCTGGTTTAACGTGGAGACTATTTGAGCAAAACAATAATTTGGCAGAAGATACAAAGTTCCAAATAGAGCTGACATTCAAAATTCTGAGAAGAGCCAAAGGGTGTATTGTCTTTGAATTTATTGGATTTGGAGTACCCTACGTCCCCAGTATTCTAGTTTTCTTCCCTTCAGAAGCCTCTCACCCCAAAGGGCAGGACCGAGGATGGGTCGGTGTCAAACCCAATTTCCCCCAGATGGTTGCACTTGGAGCCCCTCCCCAGATCAAGTCCCATTGACATTTTGCTTGAGGAAAAGGTTGCGTAGCTCTGAGACCCTTTTAAACCACTGCCTCATATATTCACTTAAACATGGTATTTCCCTATCTAATGGGATTAAATTTCTGTATAACATAGGAATGGATAGTGAGCAAGGCAGGCTGGAGGAACCTCGATTTGGATAGGAATGGGCTTGGAATCTTATCTTCCTTCTGATCCCCCATAAAGCTGGGAGCAAATAGCTGCACAACTGAGAGTTGATTATATTCAAAGAATATACAACGGGAATTTCAAAAACTCATCTACTGTCACTTCTCTCCTCCTCCAACCCAGTCTTCCTTCTCCTAAAAAATAAGCAATCTATTCCAAGTGACATTGAGTCATCATGCTACTGGCAAAGTGGTTCTGATATCTTCCCATAGCAGGACAGTGGATGATCTTTATCACGCTGTCTGTTCCCTCACTTTCCCTCTGTGTCCATCCTCCCTCAGAGCAGGACCGTGAGCCCCAAGAGGACAGGAAACCCTATCCACTGTGCACAACGTGTAGCACAGGGCCGATCTCAGCAAGAGCCCAACAAACACTGACTGAACTACTTGGTTCTGCTTAGGAGGAAATGGCAAATGAGTGATAGACGAGAAGAGAAAAGAGAGATGTTGACAGAAAAGAAAAAAAAATGGTACAAGTTTAAGGAGACAAGATGGCGGTAACCCAACATTTTTTTCTGAAGGTTCCCTCAGCTCCACTGCCTGCCCATAGCTCAGGGGGCCATGTTTTTTGCATGGCTGTCTGGCAGTCTCCATGCTAAGAGACATCTGGAGAACAGCCTGGTATGGTGAGAGGAAAGGCTCTGGTGTCTGACAAACCTTGGTTTGAATCCCAGCTCTGCAGTTCTTAGCATAGGGCTGTGGGCAATTCACTGGGCTTTGGGTCCCTCATCTATAAAACAACTTCAAATTTGTTGTGGAGAAATAAACGTTGTACAACAGTACTGCCTGACACATAGTAGGCGCTCAATACACGGTACCTGTGGCTCTTTTTATTAGTAGAACAAGAGAAACAAATACGGGAAAAAACAGAATTACAGAGCACAGAAAGGCAAAAAGCCTTTATTTCCAAGTTTAAAACATATTTAAACAAAATGAGCTCAACTATAATGTTTTTTAAAATTAAAAAATGTAGAGTTTAAATCTTACAGTATTGCTTAAATCATATTATAGTAGGGGCCTGAAAAAATATTTAGCCATAGGATGTATGCAAACAAGTTAAAGTCTCAAACATTTGGGGATTAGAAAGAAATAATCACTTTTCAATAAAATTAAATAAGAAGTCATGGCTAGAGAGAAAAAGAAATTTGTTTGGAAGGAAACAACGACATCAAGATCAGCTGGAGAACAAAGAAGTCCTAGCTCATGGAAGCACCTCTAGCATGTTCTCAACCCTGGCTGCCCAGCACAAGCAGCTAGAGAGCTTTTGAGGTTTTGTTTTTAATGCAGAATTCTTTTTAAAACACATTCTTATTCAGGATATCCTGAGTGGGGCTTGGGCACATGCATTTTTTTAAACCTCACAGTGTTCTGAACCATGGTGTGTGTGCAAACCTATTCCCAAGATATAGCAAATCCAAGGGCCACTCTCATGGGATTTTGGGGTTCATCTCTAACATAGCAAGCTTGAAAGAGAAGGAGGTGAACCATCGGACCCAGAGAAGTCTTGATATGATCGGTGCATGTATTTTTCACTCCACCTTCTGAATACACCCTCACCCGAACCTGAGCCTCGTCTGTCTATAAATAAGGTCTGTCCATCACCAAAATTGGGCAGGGCTGTCACCTCCACACAATCCCTCCCCTTCAAGTGAGATTTTATCACTTGACTGATCTTTGAGAATTCTGTTGATGTTTATTTTAATGTGATTTTACCTAAATATAATTCTTGAGGGGACAGGGAGGGCAAGAAGTGGGTTATGTGTTTATATGCAGCAAGGCTGAGTCTAGAATGAGGCAAAAAATCTAAGGAGACACTTGTATATTTAGTGTGTGTAGAGAAAATAATTTGTCCTGATAGTTGTATAGATTGGCAGAGAGAGAAGAAATATCCCTAAAGAGCCTCCTCCGCACCTGGACTTGATTTAGACAATGAGGGTACGGACTTTGAGCAGGCACTGTAACGGGATAACACTCTTGGGGACCGGGGGGGGGGGGGGGGGGGTGCTCTGCTACAGTAATAGCTGTGGCCAGAGGGAAGACTGTGGTGGGCACATTTGTGACGTGACCCCCATGATCCTCCTGGTTTTCACTCCTGTGTAATCACCCCCTTTCGAGTGTAGCCCGACCTGTGACTATCTGCCGACTGATAAAATAGGGTCAAGGGGATGGATGCATTTGATGATATGATTTTGTCACATAAGACTGTAGTGCCTGTTTTTTTTTCTCCTTCCCTCGGTGGCTTCGAGGAAGCAAGCAGCCATGTTGGGGAACCCATGTGGCAAGGAACTGTGTGCAGTCTCTAGAAGCTAAAGGCGGTCTCTGGCCAACAGCCGGCAAGAAATACAGCCGTCAGTCCTACAACCACGAGGATGTGATTTCTACCAACAACCTGCATGATCTTGGAGGCAGATATTTCCTCAGGTGAGCCTCAGATGAGACTGCAGCCCTGGCCTTTCCTGTAGCCTTATGAAACTTGACACAGAGGACGCAGTTAAGCCATGCTTGGACTCCTGACCCAGAGAAATCTTAAGATAATAAACGTGTATTGTTTTAAGCTGCTAAATTTGTGGCAATTTGTTATATAGCATAGGTCATTAACACAGCAGTTGCACGACCCTGAGACCGCCTGGCTACTTGAACACTGCACCCTAAGCGCCCCCCTCACCTCACCCAAGTCCCAGCTCTGATGGGAACTGTGTGTTAGAATATGGACACAGTACCTGAACAAGCAGTGTCATTGGGCCACTTTTATCAATTTCCAGGATCTCCCCGTTTTTTGTTCCCACCAGGATATGTCCATGTCCCAAAGTGATGGCACGAATTGAAGGGTTATCTTCCAAAAGCAAGCCTGAGGGGGGAAATGATGTACTTAATATTGTCAATATTGCATTTAGAAGAACAACAACAACAAGCCTGATAATCATATCATTCCATCTTTGTAGTCAAAAGTACTAGGTAGTAGGCATCATCCTTGATATTTCTACCAGGGGCCAAGAGGTCTAACTGCAGAAGAAGGAGAACCAATTTAGTAAGGGCTGCCCAGGAATTTTGGTATCTTTTCCATTCCTATGAAAACAAAGATTCTGATGACGTATTTGTGGGCAGCACCTTTTGAGCTGGTTGACAATGCTGCTCTTTTAATGGCGTAAGTCTTCAAGCATCTTTCAAACATATCATCCCAGAGTTCCACGATTCCATCCTTTCCACCTGTTACAAAACCCTGTGAAGGCACACATGGGAAGAATGAAATATACATGAAAACGACAAGTTGCCCACCCGGCCTCTAAAGCGATGCCCCTTGGGAAAAGCATTTGTCTGTATTTTCTTCCTAAGTATAGGAGACTGAAAAACCTGTTAACACGTATTAATATAATATTTCCTGGAAGCATCTCTCCCCTACTTCTCTAGCAGATAAAGCACATTCTCAATGTGCGTGCCTCACACTTTCCTCAGACCTTTGGTTGGTATTTGGCACCACTTCTGTGCCCCATCCCTTGCTTCAGTGTGGGTGCCTAAGGAACAGGAAAGCCTGGCAGAGTTTCTGGTATCTCATCTATTCCTACTGTATGAACTGGAATTAACATCACAATTAAAAATGATTATTAAATATGTTCAAATTAGATATTTACTTCCAGGAGAAAACATCATTATCTTTTAAGAGGAACTTCGGCAGTTCATGTAACACAACTATCCTGCTTTGTTCAATGAACATTGATGCCCATAATAATTAAATCCAGATTAATTTTTATAAAACCTGGAAAGTAAAATGCTTAACATATTGGGGATTTTTTGTTGTTTGTGTTGTTTTTACTGAACAGTGATCTTTATTCTTGTTGTAAGCTTATGATTTCTTGGCTTGACTAGTTTTCCTTTCTGGCAAATTATATATACCAACTGCTCTTAGGAAAAACCTGTTTTAAATGGAAAATACTAAGTAATTTGTTGTTTTCTTGGAAACTTTTAGTTTCCTTTATTTCAATGAAGTTCATAAGGAAATAATATTTTGAAGTTTTTTTACATTAAATACCTGTATTCTCATTACAGATTTGTAGGGGAGACTCAAACCCCAAATTAAATTCAAATTATACTGTGACATCCTGGTATTTTCCATGATGTTTCGGTTAACTTACCAAGCAATGACAGAGTTTAAACAAGTTATAGCACATCAACTTTGAGACCTACACAGATTTTTCCTTCTACTTTCATCTTGTCTAACATACAGTTTAAGCCAAAACAAATTTGCCAGTAAAAAACAGCTTAACCACTAAAACTACTGTTGCATTTGCACATCTAACAAGAACCTACTTCGGTACTGGGATCAGCATATTTACCTGGGAACAGGGAAATGCAAAATGAGGCTTGGCTTAGTTAGGTGTGTTGGGTGGCTTATACTGTTCGGAGGTCAGAAAGTAGACAAACTGGTACCACCAGCAAGCTGGCAGAGAATAAAAAATGGATTTTTTTTGGCAAAGTGGTTGAACAAGGTATTTTAATAGTACTGACAAGTGTGAGCTTTCTCTAAAAACAACAAACAACAACAACAACAACAACAACAACAAAACGCTGTAAGGAAGGAAGGTGGCTGGACAGACAGCAGGACAAAGATGAGCTTAAGTGGAAATACAGCAGGTGTGATGATTGATTTTGTGTCAACCTGACCAGTCACAGGTGCTCTGATTAAATGTCATTTCTATATGTGTCTGTGAGGATATTTCCAGTTGAGATGAGTATTTGAATTGGTGCACTCAATAAAGTAGATTGCCCTCCCCATCGCGGGCGAGCATCATCCAATTCTTTGAGTGCCTGAAGAGAACAAAAGGCAGAGGAAGGAGGAGTTCATCCCTGTTTTCCGGGTCTCCCTGATTGAGCTGGGGCATCTCCTCCTTTCCCGTCCTCAGGCTGAGACGCCCACTAGGGGCATCCCTGGTTCTCTGGCCTTTGGACTTGCACTCAGTTACACCACCAGCTTTCCAGGGACTATGGCTTGCAGAGGACACAGTGGGACTTCTTAGCCTCCATACCTGCAGGAACCAATTCCTTATAATAATAAATCTTTTTTTTTTTTTGAAGATGTGTATATATATGTATGTCCTACGGGTTCTGTTTCTCTGGAAAACCCTAATACAGACCAAGCCAAGACTTCACTCTAATGCTCTTGTTAAACCTGAACCAGCCTACACAGAACAAACTGGTTATCAACTAAACTTCTGGTCAAACTGATGAGTGGGACAATAATCCAACCACTTGGGCCTTTGAGGTCTTTGCTTGTTGTGTACAAAGGAGGAAGAGAACGCTGAAATATTTCTCAGGACTCGTCTGCTACTGGGTGTATACATTACCCCAACACTTCTTGAGCGGCTCTCAGGGCTGAGAGCCAGGAGGAACGAGTATGCAAAAAGGAGAAACTGCACATAAAGAAATAATTATAAATGAAAGAATTTTTAAGAATATTTGTACTCCTCTCCATTCATGACAACTACTTTCCAATTCAGACAGGTTTTAGAGACAAGCAAGCATCCTGCTGGTGTGGCCTTCCTCAGACTAATTTATAATTTTAGAAAGCTAATGATGAAAATATACCATACCTTATCCAATGCATACATAGCAAACACAGGCCCGTCATGAGCTTTCACTGTCTTTAGTAGTAGAATATCTTTCCAAATAAAAATATCTCCAGTAGCTGCTCCTGAGAACACTAGATCTTCCATTCGCCCATAAGAAACACACATCATTGTTTCCAATTTTCCAACACTTCCAAAAATTCCTCTTTTGGAGGTGAAGCCCCCACCTGAAGTAGACCAAGAGCATTTATTATTTTTTGAAAAACTGACACCGTGTATGAACATCTGGAATGACTGTCTTCAGTGAAGAATCCAGTGTGTCTACATTATACGTATATGGAGAGATGTATAAAGATGGCAGAAAACATCATAAACCAAAATATTCTAAGAGGGTTTCTCATTTACACATTCACTAATTCAATGTTTATTTATTTATTTATTTTTTTTAAAGATTTTATTTATTTATGTGACAGAGAGACAGCCAGCGAGAGAGGGAACACAGCAGGGGGAGTGGGAGAGGAAGAAGCAGGCTCACAGCGGAGGAGCCTGATGTGGGACTCGATCCCGGAACTCCAGGATCACGCCCCGAGCCGAAGGCAGACGCCTTAACGACTGCGCTACCCAGGCGCCCCACTAATTCAATGTTTATTGAATCCCTCCTTTGTGGTAGTGGAGAGGTCGATGCGGTGGTATAAAGACAAGAAGGAGTTTCTTCATTCATTGAACTTAGGTTCTGGTTGGAGAGAGGCTGCCCTTACGCATCTCAGTCCAACAAGACCTGCGTCTAACCGAGGTTCGGGGTCAGTTCCGTGCCAGCGAGATGGGGAGGGACTCGGTGCCCGGGGTAGCTAGGAAAGTCTTCACGAATCCTGACCAAAGAGAATGCGAACAACACTAGCAGTAATGAAAAATGTACACATGTGACATATATTTTGCCTCGATTTTTGTCATGGGAACTTTAGGGTGAGAAAATGATTCACCATGTAGGAAAAGGTACATCGGACTTGCCCTTGAGATGTTCACATTTTTCCTGTACTTCCTGACTAGCACTGACAAACCCAGACTTATTCCAGAAAACTATGCATCGGCTGGCTCTCCAGACCTCGTTGGGTGCCACTAGCTTTTCTTTGAAAGCAGAAGGCATTGGAACAGTTGCATATTTACATTTTGTCCGTGTAAAATCACGCGTGCGTGGTACCTAAGCCAATGCTAAGAATTCACAACTGCAATCATAGGTCTGGTTTATTAGTGAGAAGAATAAGCTGTCCTGGCGGGTTTTGATATGTTTATTCACTCACCCTCATCATATTATAATGCACAAAAATTTATTTGGATCACCTATTGTGTATAGTGTTGGGGTTTAATTCATGTTTAAATTCAGTGATAAATTAATAAAAGAACGCTCAAAATACTGAAAATGTTATCCACCCAAAAAAGTGATTATTTTATTTGCTGTTCAGTGGTCCAACATCATTACAGCTTTCAGAACAGATGATTACATATAAAAATAATTATTTTCACAGAACATTTCCCAAAGCTTTCTAGATATTGATAAACATGCATAGCGTCATATGGAGTGTTCTGAGTTTTACAACTTGGACATTAAGCAGCCCAAAGTGAATCTGGAAGAGAATGTCTTCCAGGCACATTTTAATTTTAAATTGCAGGGACCAGCTAGGTAGTGGTGGTAGGATTTTTTTCACACAGATTTCTTTTTTAAAAGCTCTCGATCACATAAATGATAAACCCAAACAACAGTACCTGCTTGTTGCCAGAACTTGATGTGCTTCATTCCAACTGTAACCAGTTTGTCAACATGGTGTGGGTTACACTTAACCACAAATATCTTATCTTTATGCCCTCTGTAAAAGACAAATAGAAAAAAAATCTAGTTGTCACGAAGCTTTGATACAGAGTTTTATTAAGAGCATACATTTGGTCTAACTTTCATTAAATACATCTAACAGGACAAATTAGAAAGTAATTTAAAATACACATAAGATCTATATTAAAACCACGAACTTTGACTTTTCTTTGCATGTTTGAGCCCTCTCTTCTAAGCCTCATACAGCTACCAAAGTCTACTCAATTATGCTTTAAACAAATTAATGAACTATTTATAATAGATTGGAATGTCTCCATAAGATAAAATTAATGCCACTATCATAAGATTGCAGTTCTCAGGATATAGAGGTCTTGTATAGGAAAAGGGGGAAGACGTTGCCATCATATTAATGAGAAGCTTCAAATGTAATATTCTTTGCTGTGGAAGGCATAACTTTAGATGACACAGAATTTCAGCTAGAAACGTATTTACTAGAAATTGAAGCCTCTAGCTCACATCCATGGGGAGAGAAAGGATGTCATCTATTAATCCAGGGCACTTTAGGAGCATCTGCATTCAGAAATACAAATTCATAACCCAAGATGCAGAAGGACAAATACAAGAATGAGGACCAGCTACAGACCCGAGGCTTTAGGCCTGGTGTTCCATAGTGCCAGGGAAATTTTGCTGCAGATAGGTTCTCACTAGAACTTCAGGATTTACTGGACTTAATAGATTGTACTGGGTTTAATGGACTATTTGATGGTCTTTTCTACTATATTAGGACATAACTTTCATTATGTAAATAAAAGCAATTAACCAAAAGAACATACCTGACCAATATCTCTAAATTATACTTATACTAATATGTTAAGTAAAATTCTAGTGAAGGAAATCCAGTAACACATTAAAAAATACTTTGTGGCTGAATGCAAGGATGCTGTATTATTAAGGACTCAAATGATACAATTTATCATATTAATATGCATAAGAGAAATTGTGTTATTTTCACAGATACTGAAAAGTATTTGACAAAAATCTAACACTCCCTTGTGATTAAAAAACACTCAACTAGGACTCACTCAAGTAGGACTTAATGGAGACTTATCTCTTAGACACTTATAATTCCCCGCAGTCTCTGACTCTCATTGAAAAACCCAGATTCATTCAAGAACAACTATACACAAGCTGGCTCTCCAGATGTTGTGTGCCATTATCCTTTAGAAACAGAAAGTGCTGAAACAATAGCTTATTCATGATGTGTTTTCACATGTGTGAACTCAAAAGTCAGACTCCTACTTAATGTCATCACTAGTGAGTCAGGAATGAGATGGTTACCACTGCCATTTAACCTTGTATTGAACGTATTGACAAGTGCAATTAGGTAAGATTTTTAAAATTAAAGACCCAAGAGCTGGAAGGGAAGAGGTAAAACTATTTCTATTTGCAGATGATGCAACCATCTATCTAGAAAATTCGAAAGAAAACAATGTAAAAACAATTACAAACAAGATAATTTAATCAAGCTACAGCATAAAAAAGTACAAAATCAACAACATACACAAAAAACAACTGAAAATACAATGGATAAATGACTACACGCAACAAAAAAATCAAGGCATAAATTCAACACAAAACCTACACACAGATGTTTACAGCCAATTTAATTCTAATTGGCAAAACTTGGAAGCAATCAAGATGTTCTTCAGCAGGTGAATAAGTAAATAAATAAATAAAATAATACTAAAGTGGTACGTCCAGACCACAGAGTATCATTCAGTGATAAACAGAAATGAGCTATCAAGCCATGAGAAGACATGGAGGAACCTTTGGTGGAGTCTTCAGGGTTTTCTATATACAAGATCATGTCATATGCAAATAGTGACAGTTTTACTTTTTCCTTACCAATTTGGATGCCTTTTATTTCTTTTTCTTGTCTGACAGCTGCAGCTAGGACTTCCAGTACTATGTTGAATAAAAGTGGAAAAGTGTACATCCTTGTCTTGTTTCTGATCTTAGAGGAAAAGCTTTCAGTTTTTCACCATTCAGTATGATGTTAGCTGTGGGTTTTTCATATATGGCCTTACTATTAGAACTAATAAATGAGTTCAGTAAAGTTGCAGGATATTAAATCAGTACACAGAAATCTGTTGCATTTCTAAACACCAATAACAAATTAGCAAAAAGAGAAATTACGAAAAGCAATCCCATTTATAAATGTACCAAAAAGAATAAGTTACCTACAATTAAACTTAACCAAGGAGGTTAAAGTCCTATACTCTAAAACCTCTAAGACGCTGATGAAAGAAACTGAAGATGACACAAACAAATGGAAAGACTTACCATGCTCATGGGTTAGAAGAATTAATATTGTTAAAATGTCCACTAGTACCCGAAGCACTCTAAAGATTGACAGCAATCCCTACCAAAATACCATTTCTCACAGAACTAGAACAAATAATCCTAAAATTTGCATGGAACCTCAAAAGACCTTGAATAGCCAAAGAAATCTTGAGAAAGAACAACACAGAAGGTTATCACAATCCCAGATTTCAAGACACACTACAAAGTTAGAGTAATCGAAACAGTGTGTGTGTGTGTGTGTGTGTGTGAGGGGGAAGACCAGTATGGTACTGGCACAAAAACAGACATAAAAATGAATGGAACAGTATAGGGATCCAAGAAATAAATCCATGCCTATATGGTCAATTAATTTACAACAAAGGAGGCAAGAATTTATAATTGGTAAAAGATGGCCTTTTCAACAAATGGTGCTGAGGAAACTGGAGGGCTACATGCAAAAGAATGACACAAGACCACCTTCTTACACCACACACAAAAATAAATGCAAATAGATTAAAGACCAAAATGTGAGATTTGAAATCATAAGAGTCATAAAAGAAAACATGGGCAGCAGTCTCTTGGACATTGACCTCAACAACATATTTAAGGATATGTCACTTCAGGCAAGAGAAACAAAAGCAAAAATAAATTATCAGGACACGAAAAGAAGAAGATTTTTCACACACACACACACACACACACACACACACACGAGCCACAGAAAACAAAAAAAAAAAAAAAAAGGAGAAGATGATGATTTTTCACAGCAAAGGAAACCATCAACAAAACAAAAAAGCAACCTAGTGAACGGGAGAAGATATTGGCAAATGATATATATGATAAGGGGTTAATATGCAAAGTATATAAAGAATTACACAACTTAACACCATAAAAAATCCCATTAAAAATGGGTGGAGGACCTGAATAGACATTTTTCTATAGAAGACATACAGATGGCAAACAGACACATGAAGAGATGTTCAACATCACTCATCATCAGAAAAGTGCAAATTAAAACCACAATGAGATATTACCTGACACCAGTTAGAATGGCTACTATCAAACACATAAGAAATAACAAGTGTTGACAAGGATGTGGAGAAAAAGGAACCCCCGTGCACAGTTGGGAATATAAATTGGTGCAGCCACTGTGGAAAACAGTATGGAGTTTCCTCAAAAAATTAAAAAGACAAATATTATAGGATCCAGTAATTCCATGACTGGGTATTTACCCAAAGGAAACAAAAACACTAATTCCAAAAGATCTATGCACCCATATATTTATTTCAGCATTTCTTACAAGAGCCAAGATATGGAAGCAACCCAAGTGTTCATCCATTAGATGAATGGACAAGGAAGATGTGGTCGCACCCACACGCACACACAGAGGAATATTACTCAGCCATTAAAAAGCATGCAATCATGCCATTTGCAACAACATAGATGGATCTAGAGAGTATTACGCTAAGTGAACTAAGTCAGACAATGACAAATTCCATAAAATTTCACTGACATGTGGAATCTAAAAAACAATTAAACGAATGAGACAAAATAGAAACAGACTCATAAATACAGAGAATAAATTGGAGGTTGCACAGGGGATGGGGTTTGGGGAATGGGCAAAACAGCTGAAGGGGATTAAGAAGAACAACCTGACAGTTATGAAATAAGTAAGTTATGGATGAAAAGTATATCAGGGAATACAGTCAATATTTTAAGAACTTTGGATGGTGACAGATGATAACTACGCTTATCATGGTAAGTGTTTCAAAATGTATATAAATGTCAAATCACTATGTTGTACACCCGAAGCTAACATAATATTGTATATCAACTATGCTTCAATTAAATAATAAAATAAAAATATGTTTTTTAAGTTAGAAATGCTTAATGAAGTATATATAGGCCAAATGACATGATGTCTTAAATTTTCTTTAAATTATTCTAGCAAAAAAGTAAGTAAAAGAAAAAAATGAGGGGGAAAGATTTGAACCATCTGTAGAATGATGCAGCTGGGTGAAAGAGAGTCTGTTATGCTATTTCCTCCACTTCTGTATAATTTGAAATTTTCCATAATAAGTTCAAAGGACAGGACAGGGCATCTCCATGCCCATTACATGGGCCCTACAGTGACAGGCAGGGAAAGGAGAGGAATTGATGTTTGAACTTTCTCTCTTCGTTTCTTTGTAAGTTCAAAGGGACTCATGGACATTAGGGCCAAGATGCATCACTGGAAGTTATCAGGAACAATTAGGACAGAGAGATAAAAGTTTAGATATGAAAGAAGAGAAAATGTGCTTAATACCAAGATGAGAAATAGACCAGATAACCATAAAAGACACTAAGCGTCCAAAGATTTCTTGCTTGGAGGAAAATCCCCATGGATTCTAAGTCATTAATAATAACTTTAGAGGGAAGATGCTAGAGAAAACTGACATGAAAACTGAGAGCAGGTATAACAAATTACATTTCCTACACAGAAAAGAGGACTGTTTTGTGTTTATCCAATGCCAAAAATTTAGATAGTTGGAAAAATGGGTTATTTTGAGAGCACTTTTTAGTTTTCATCTAATTTCTTGATGTCATAAAAACACCAGTGTGTTTTCTGTTGTGGCTAAAGTTCTACACTGATGAATGACGGCAGGTCAATGTTAGTTAATGTCAACATCTACATAAAGGACATTCATGGATACTCCTGCCATTTTTCCCTTAGACACTTGTTAAATCTGTAGGGTAGTTGCCTATAACTGCATCAGTAAGAAAAATAAAATGGAAAGAGTTTCAGGTCCTAAGCAGGAAATAAGAATGCCAAAGACTGTCCTGCTGCCCTAATAAAGGGTGATTCTTCATGCCAGAGTTGTAAGTAATTCACCACATAGGGCCACACTGTAAACTCCATCGGCAAATACAGGGGAAGAGGGAAGGAATCCGTCTCTTCTAGAAGTCCGGAGCATCTGCACACAGGTGACCTGGCTTCCAAATGTTCTATTCAGAACACTTCATTTGCTTAGGAGCCCAGTCCTGTGTGTGATTTGTGTTCTCTTTTTTTGTGGAGGTAGCTCACAGCTTGGAAGAGTGAAGGAATGTTTGATTTATACCCCATCTTCAAAAAAGATTTGAAATAGCCTACAATACACCAAAAACTGTAAGATAACTATGAATAAACCTAATCCAAGAAGTCAATGATCTGTACTCTGAAAACAAAAAACACTGATGAAAGAAATTGAAGTACACACACACACACACACACACAAAGAAAAAACATTCCATGCTCATGGATTGGGAGAACAAACATTGTTAAAATGTCTTTACTACCCAAAGCAATCTACACATTTAATGCAATCCCTATCAAAATACCACTGGCATTTTTTGCAGAGCTAGAACAAACAATCCTAAACTATGTATGGAACCACAAAAGACCCCGAATAGCCAAAGCAACGCTGAAAAAGAAAAGGAAAGCCAGAGGCATCACAATTCCCGACCTCAAGCTATATTGCAAAGCTGCAGTCATCAAGACAATATGGAACTGGCACAAAAACTGTGACACAGATCAATAGAACAGAACAGAGAACCCAGAAATGGACCCACAACTATATGGTCAACCAAAATTTTATTTTTTTTAGGAGAGCGAGTGAGCGAGCATGTGCAAACATGGGGGAGAGAGAATCCCAAGCAGACTCCGTGCTTGGCGCAGAGTCTGAAGCAGGGCTTGAACTCATGGCCCTGAGATCATGACCTGAGCCAAAATCAAGAGTTAGATGCTTAACTGACTGAGCCACCCAGGCGCCCCATGTTCAACTAATCTTCAACAAAGCAGGAAAGAATATCCAATGGAAAAAGACAGTCTCTTCAACATGTGGTATTGGGAAACTGAACAGCAACATGCAGAACAATGAAACTGGACCACTTTCTTACACCATACACAAAAATAAATTCAAAATGGATGAAAGACCTAAATGTGAGACAAGAAACCATCAAAATCCTGGAGGAGAACAGAGGCAGCAACCTCTTTGACCTCAGCCATAGCAACTTCTTACTAGACATGTCACTGGAGCCAAGGGAAACAAAAGCAAAAATGAACTATAGGGACCTCATTAAAGTAAAAAGCTTCTGCACAGCAAAGTAAATAACCAACAAAACTAAAAGGCAGCCTATGGAATGGGAGAAGATATTTGCAAATGACATATCTGTTAAAGGGCTAGTATCCAAAATCTATAAAGAACTTCTCAAACTCAGCATCTAAAAACCAAATAATGCAGTTAAGAAATAGATAGAAGATATGGGGCGCCTGGGTGGCACAGCGGTTAAGCGTCTGCCTTTGGCTCAGGGCGTGATCCCGGCGTTATGGGATCGAGCCCCACATCAGGCTCTTCCGCTATGAGCCTGCTTCTTCCTCTCCCACTCCCCCTGCTTGTGTTCCCTCTCTCGCTGGCTGTCTCTATCTCTGTCGAATAAATAAATAAAATCTTTAAAAAAAAAAAAAAGAAATAGATAGAAGATATGAATAGACATTTTTCCAAAGACATCCAGATGGTTAACAGACATGAGAAGATGCTCACCATCACTCATCATCAGGGAAATAGAAATCAAACCATGATGAGATACCACCTACCAGTTGTCATGATGGCTAAAATTAACAATATAGGAAACAACAGGTGTTGGTGAGGATGTGGAGAAAGGGGAACCCTTTTACAAACTGTTGGTGGGAATGCAAACTGGTGCATCCACTGGAAAACAGTATGGAGATTCCTTGAAAAGCTAAAAATAGAACTACCCAGCAATTGCACTACTAGGTATTTACCCAAAGGCTACAAAAATACAGATTCTAAGGGACACCTGCACCCCAATGTTTATAGCAGCATTACCAACAATAACCAAACAATGGAAAGAGCCCAAATGTCCATCAACTCATGAATGGATAAAGATGTGCTATGTGTGTATACACACACACGGTGGAATATTACTCAGCCACCAAGAAGAATGAACTCTTGCCATTTCCAACAATGTGGATGGAACTAGAGTGTATTATCTTAATTGAAATAAGTTAGAGAAAGACAAATACCATATGATTTCACTCATATGTGGAATTTAAGAAACAAAACAGGTGAACATATGCAAGTGGAAGAAGAGAGAGAGAGAGGGAAACAAACCATAAGAGACAGCTACAGGGAACAAACGGAGGGTTGATAGAGGGAGGGGTTTTGGGGGGATGGGCTAGATGGGTGATGGGCATTAAGGAGGGCCCTTGTTGTGATGAGTGCTGGGTGTTGTAAGTGATGAACCACTGAATTCTACTCCTGAAACCAACATTGCACTGTATGTTAACTAACTAGAATCTAAATAAAAATTGGAAAAAAAAAATAAAAAAGGAAAACACTTCCCCATAAAGAATAAATAAAATAGCTTACAATATAGAATAATAATACAGAATAAGCCAGGGAATAATAAGAATAAAGTGAGAGGACATACTGGTGAGTGAAAAAAGAAGCCAGTTACAGAGCCATATGTGGAATATCTCACATATGAATAAAAATGGATAAGAACACTGGAACAATAGATACTAAAGAACATACGCTAAAATGTCGGCTATGTCATGGGTAACGGAATTATGGATGATTTTCATTTTTCTCTGGGTGTTTTTTTTGTGTTAACTTTTCTATAATGATCATGCATTATTTTGAAAATAGAGAAAACAGCAATAAATGTGATTTAAAAAAAGAGATACACATTTTTAAAAAGGAAAGTGAGAAAAGAAAGAAAGGTGCCAGTTGGGTCTGCAGGAGACTTTATCACATTCCCTAAATGCACGTAAGGGTGGGGACCTATAATAAATCGAGCAACAAAGCTCACGAGGAAATACAAACTGCTCAGTTATGCACACTTGCCCTTCCTGGGCCTACGTTTCGTCCCTGAGCTTTCCAGGAGCACAAGTATGTCACGCTGACAGTGCAAGTATTCTCATTGACACCTTGATAACTGTCCCTTTTGCCTACTATTCACACTTTCAAGATGAAGCATGTCAAGAATAATTAGTCACTGTCCCCCACAGTCCTGTTACTGGTGCATTAGAAATGCAAATAAAGGGACACAGAGGCACCTGATTATCTCACTATTCTTCTCTGACTGACACTGATATTAGGTGACTTAACTACTGCCCATAAGAGATTGGCTTTGGTTATTCAATGGGTTACTTGTATATAACCCTAAAATCTGAACAACCTTCAAAAGGAAAAAAAGACTGAAAAAATTCATTTGTAATGTAGGTGATTGAAATCTTTCATGAAAATTATCAAAGAGGCAGAAGAATTGTTCAGAGATTGGATTAAGCCTCAGAGAGATCTTATAAGATCTCCACATGCCAATCCCGAATTTCTCTGAGCTGAGAACAAAGGAGCGTCAGTAAGGCATTTTCACAAATGCAGGTGGCACGCCTCAGCCCTGGGCGTCAGCTGGTGACACGGCGTGGCTCCTGACTTGCCCGTCCCTCCATGGGCGGCTCTCACATCCTGGGGGGTAGGGGTTACTGTAGAACACCGTCTGGCCAGAGCACTGCAGGCTGACAGAAGCAGGTTCACGTAAGCCTGGCTCGGGCCCACCACTGGCACGACCGAGACACAGAAGGACGAAGTGAGGGGTGTCACTGAGTCAGCCATCCTGAGAGGAAATCAAGGCTTCTCAGGAGCTAGGAAGACTCTTTGAAGCCAGTAAGGTATCATCAGTAAACTGTCACCTGTTTTTCGTTGTCACTTCTTTCATGCTCCAGTTTTGTTTTGTGTTGTTTTTTTTTTTTTAATCTCTACACCCAATGTGGGGCTCAAATTCACAACCCCGAGATCCAGAGTTGCGTGCTCTACTGACTGAGCCGGCCAGGCGCCCCTATGCCCCAGTTTTTAAGGTTTCTATCTGCCTAAATATGTAACTGAAGGCCATAGAGTTTTTATTTATTTGTATATTTATACTTATTTAAATTATATAAATTTATATAAATATTATTATGTAAAGAGCAATTTATGTAAATATTTACCTATTTATTATTTTAAAACCTAGTAGTCTTCAAAGAACTTTGGCAATCCTTCACATTCCTCCTTAGAAAGAGCCCTGGTTAATGTTAACAATTGCAAAAGTATTACTGGAGGGCAATTTTGCAGGTGTCCTGTTCTGCGAATGTGACATAAGGCTTGGGAGCAATTTCAAAAATAAAGTGTGTTACTAACATAATGGTGTTAAGTCGCTTTGTGTTAATTAAACAGAAGTAACACTACCCAGCATATAAAATATGTACCTTTAAAATTTTAATAAGTATTTCTTTCTTCCGTTTCTAAGAATGTTTCTGGCACACAACAGGTGAGCCACAGAAGGTTGCAGATGGTTTTCTAGCAGGAAAATTGCTTTTCTGTTGCTTTTGAAATGAAGACATGGGCTTTGCCTGAAATAATCTGCGTTGCAGTTATCAGAAATATTAAACTAAAATTCAGTGTATTCGTCTAAAGGGAAAGCCAGAGTTCTAATGAAGAGCTGAATCTGAGTACTAGCAGGGAATGATAAAACGGTGTGGAATACTAGAGAGGCCAAGAAAGCCCACTTGGGCAGGCAGATTGATGAGCTGTTATTTGCTGCCAAGAATTTCATCTTAATAGCACTTATCAGAAAATCTTCTGTTTTCTCCTAAGATGGTCAGCTGGAGTCCTCAGGGCTCCATCTGCTCCTGCTCTGAGTCCCCAGCAATTTACAGATCTTCATTTGTTAAATCAAATTGCCAAAAAAAACTTTCTTCCTATTTAATACTATGAAGGGAAATATTAATTTACAAAGTGAATATTGGGGTTCAAAGACGTTAACTTAAAAATGACTTTATACCGCGAGACAGAAAGGAAGTTGGTTCGTGTAGAGAAGAACTAGTGGAGAGGTAAGCTGATAACCTGTCTCGGGCAGCAAATTGTATCAACGGGCCTGGGCTGCCAACTATGTTGACCTCTGACCGCAGCCGGCAAACAGCTAAGCCCAACGTAAGTCAGAGTAGAAAGGAGTGTTCAGACCTTGGGCTGATTCAGCAGGCAGGGAGGCTGGGGTGAGGGAGGACAGGTGGTCTATAAACAGCAGTCAGTCTTGGAAAGTCTATTTATAAGATGGGGAGATTAGGGAAACAATTTGCCTGCTTTGAAAGCGAGCGGCAGTTGCACACGATGGGGACTCCTTTCCAGCATGACACAGCCTCATGACAAATGGTACTTCTGACTCCAGTGACATTGGCACTCCTCTACCAGATGCAAAGACAGTCGAAAAACAAGGGGCGAAGCCCAAGTCTGCAAAAAGCTGCTTGTCTAGTGCTACAAAAGCTCTAATAAAGACAATGTGTATATTACTAAAAGTGAAGTGATGAGTAACTCTCTGGAAAGGGTTTCGAGATTTTCCAGTTCCCTGAAACAAACATTAACTGCTCGAAGTCGGGTTTGTCCCCATGAAATATTGCAGTAGGTTTTTGCTTAGGTGTTAAGCTTTCCATGCGAGTTCCATCTGAGTTTGAAGATGAAATCTCACCAGAAAATGAAAACAATTGACCTTTACTGAGCGAGAGAATCAGCAGGAGGCCGCACGACCTCAGCACCGCCTTACCTTGTGGTGGCTATCTTTTCTCCCTTTTTCCAGTCCCAAAACACAATACTGTGAAAATCGTCTAAACCAACCGACACCAGACATTTTCCATCAGCTGTATGAAAACAACACAAATGGCAAATGACTCATTTCTTCAATGAAAAACCAAAACATTTCATACACTGTAAAGACAAATATGAAGTGGGTGTTACGAATACGATTTAGGCTGCAGCGCATTAGGAGTATCGCGTACTAGTGGGACCTCGCTGAATGAAACGCATCTCTAATAAGAGCTGAGCTTCTTAATGCGTCATAACTGGTCGATGGATTAAATCACTGACCTAACACTCCAGCCTGAGACACCTCCCATCACAAAGACCTTGTCTAGTTCATGACAAACAAATCTCATGACATTTACTCGAAGAGCCGTTTGGCTTTGTGACTCGGTCTCTTTTCAGCTTTAAAAAACTGGGTTCTATTTAAACCTCCAAGATAAGAGCATTATAGAAACTAAATTTAATTTCAAAATTTCTTTCAAAAGTTGACATATAATTAAAAAATCTTAATCTCTTAGTTTCCCTATTTCAAATGTACTATGCTTATTATAGGACATTTAGAAAGTATAGATAGAGGAAATTTAGAAATCATCCCAATTTTTAGGCCTACCTTTGGTGTATATCCTGTCAGTTTCTCCACATAAATGTGCTTTTAAAAAACAAAACCAGGATGATAATGAACGTACTATTATCTAATCTTCTTTCATTTGCTGTATGGTGAACATTTTCCCTTAGTATTCAATATTATTTATAATGCCATGAATGACTACTATAATGTAGACCCTTGGGTTGTTTTTTTAAAAAAAAAAAACACTTAAAATGTATTGTCTATGTAATTAAATTGAAAATCAAAAATCGTTAATATGTTTTTTCCCCTTCAAGACCAAAGAAGCCATACAGTTAGCAAGTCTTTCCCTTCCTTCCTCCTCACAAGCCAGATTCACAGGAGGAGTGTCTGGACTCAATGATTTCACCTTAGCTCTGTGCTGACAGGGAGATGGGTGGCCAGATTCACTATCAGTTAGTTTAGCAGATGTCTTCTTCCCCACAACACGAAGGCAAAGAAGCACAAGGATCTGATAAACTGTTTCCCCAATCCACCCAGGGTCTTAACTGGTATTTTCAAAGGCAGGCCACATTAGAGTGGCCAGCTAAAATAAAGGAAACCTAGTTAAACTGGAATTTCAGATAAGTAACGAACAATTTCTTAGTATAAGTAGGTCCTATGCATTATTGAAATTAATTATTCCACTTGCATTGTATGGAACATACTTGTACTAAAAATTTATTTGGCTTCCCATATTTCGATTTGCTAAATCTGGCAACCCTCCCCAGATGCTAACCAATGCCCAACCTGTGAGTGCCCTTCCTTGTGCCAGATCGTCCCCCAAGCTACCACGCTTCCTTCTCCAGAGGCAGGAGCAGAATCAGAGAAAGGAAGAGCCTGGCTTAGCAAACAAATCCAACTCAATCCTGGACTATTACTAAATATGAGACAAGGATTTGAAAGTTACATGAACCCTTTCAAGCTAGTAGGCTCAGTATCAGATGAGACATTCATGCTTTCCAAAAGAGCTAAATTATCATCACATGGTCATGATAAACAAATGTGTCTTCCAAATCCATTGTTCCTTAACCATCACCAGGCTTTAAATTGTGCAAGGTCTCTTTCTAAATGTTTGGGAGAGGGAACTGATAGTGGCTTCCTACTCACTACCAACATTACTCTTTCCATACCTCTTGGGACGGCCTGGTTCTGCTTCTATAGTAATATGCCTCCGTATTTTGGTGATTTTATTTATTTATTATTTATCAGAGCTTCCTCTCTCCTCTCTTTGTTAGATTATAAGCTCTGCTAAGGCTTATAGTAATCATATCACATTTCCTTTGTGATCCTCCCACTAAGTTAGTTTCCAGTGAATGCTGGTGACACTGAAGAGGAAGGAGGAGAAAAAGACAGAATGTGTGTATGGGGGCGCCTGGGTGGCTCAGTCGGTTAAGCCTCAGGCTCTTGGTTTAGGTTCACATCATGATCTCGGGGTGCTAGGATTGAGCCCAGCAGGGGGCTCCCCGCTCAGCGGGGAGTCTGCTTCTCTCCTCTCCCTCTGCCCCTCCCCCTGCTTGCATGCACTCTCTAAAATAAATAAATCTTTTTTTAAAAAAGTGTGTATGGTAGTATGAAGGGAAAGATAATGTGCTATGTTATCTAACCACACAAATTTTAATTGTTTTAATGATTTCTTTCAAAATCATGGCACTAATATTCAGTGTCTCTTTTTTTCCCATTTATTAAGTCTACAATTTTGTGTTTCCTTTTGTAACCTGTGTAGCTATAGTAATACATCCTTAGAAGGCAAGAATCCACACATTTAAAATGATGGTTCAAATTTTGTGTCTTTCGAAGAAGGTCTCGGGGTAAATTAATTTTTTTTGGCTTTTTATTAGCATTTCCTCAACGTTCTATCAGCTTGTCTTCCCGATTCTATTCCTTTCTCCCTAATTCGTGACTATGAGGAGAAATGAAGAAACAGTACAAACCCAGATGCGCCTCGACAACCATACCTCTTCTTTAGGATAGTGACCTTTTCTTAAATTCTGCAGGTATAGGCTATTTCTGCATACCATGTGGTTCGGAAATATAATTGGCCACCTTTTTATCTTTTCCCAGTTTTCGCCCTCCTCCACCGTCCCCCAAAGAGACTTGGCTTTCACTTTGAAGATCCATTGTTCCTTGACCAGCTGGAGTTTTATTTTTAGCCACATTTTTAGAGTCAAGGTAATGTCCTTTTAAATCTTTCCAGTCACAGTATGTATTAATTATGGATATTCCGTGACACAGACCAGAAATAATTCTAAGGCACTTAATGTCAATGGTAAAGGGCATAGTGGAAAGAGAAAAGTTCTACTCAGATGATTACAAGTTGGTCCCTGCATTCAGGGCTCATAAAAAATGCATAGATTTTCAGAATTGAGCATAGAGAAATCCAGTTAGTCTTAGACATGCCCTTGTGGAAATCAGTATTATTCAGTGAAGATTTTTTAAAATAGGAGTAGGATATTAAACTAAAAAAATTTATGTGGCTGAAACTTTGTTTCTAATCTGGTTTTCTATTCGTGTGGAAGCACCTTCTGTCCCGTAAGCACAAAATCGAAGATGGCTCCATTTTCCCTAGCCAGTGGTAATGAATTCACAGAGCAAAGAGTTGCTCAATTAAGTGACAGAATGTAAATTCATTCCTTCTTGTTTACATGGAGTTATGGGTTATGTTTTAAGAAATGGTTTTCATTAAAAATGTCTTTTTGTTTGCTTTGCAACAGCAGCAAGAACGGATTAATCTAAACTCCTCGTATGACTGCTTATTTGTTGTCTAGTTTTCACATTTGTTGCCTGCTCTGTATTTCCATGACAGTTTCTTTTTCTAATAAGAGACCAATGTACTATCAGGCCTCCACAACACCTCCCCAAATGAACTGGCTCGTAAGAGATGGATGGATATGGGGTCCTGAGGGACACAGATGGTGCCACCAGCTAGGTAATGACCAATGTTGGTGCCCTGTTCATGTGGTTCAATAGGGAAATTGAAGTAATCTCTCTTGGCATGTTGACTTAAGCTACTCACTTTTCTATCACTTTTCAAAAGAAAGGTAGAGTTGCTCCTGTTCCTAGTCCATAAATGTGTGTTTCAGGCCTGTTCTAGGACAGGGCTCTCTTTTTACTGGGGGCTGTTCTGTGGCAGCCTCTGTGTACCACCATGCCCATTCCGCCTTTATACTGGCAAGTGGGAGCAGGGCAGCTGGAGACACTTGCCTTTGGGTAAAGGGGGTGACACTGAGTGCTCCAGGTATGACTCTCTTGTTCCAAGTTTGCACTGGCCCTAATGGAGGGCAGAGGCAGGAGCAGGCAAGAGGACTCAGAGGGGAGAGCTCCTGGCATAGCTCTTGCCAGCCTAAAACCCCAGGCTTGGTGCCTTCTCACTGCACTGAGGCAGGAGACCTGGGTTCTAGCTCCGGATCTGCCACGTCTGACTTTTACCCCCACCATACCACCAAACTTTCTGGATCCTCATTCTTGGTCTAGAACGTGATTCAGGGCTTTCAGTTTTGTCATCATCACACAAAGTACTACCAATATAAGTGAGATCAAAAAGACCTCTGCTCACACCTTCTGGAGGTGCCACAGAGACCACAAAGAAGAGCCACCCGCCATCATTTGTCTCCTTTAAGGTTACACAGGCAAAGAAGGCTCAAACACAAGAGCTACTAGTCAAAGGTCTTCCTGAATAGTCCTTAGCAGCAGTGCTTCCTACAACTACCAACTAGCTTCCTTTCTGCCACTTATATATCATCATTCTACCTGAACTCTGAGACAAATGCAATTTTCCGCAATCAAAAATAACACGTTTGCTGAACAGATATGGCTCCTCCCCAGTCAGTTATCTGGGCAAGAGAATATATTATTGAAACTGAAATATCCTTTTTATGCAGAGAATATTTCATATCTCAATAGTTATTTGCCCTAAGTGGGAATTAGAAGCAGTGACGGAATCAGCTTCCCAACCTCTTTCTAAAGCATCTAGTTTCTCTCCCTAGGGAATTGATGTGAGGGGCTGCCTTACAGAGGAAAGATTTCGAAGTTCACTTAATCTCTTCATTTTTCCTTCTTCAAAAACTATTAGGCCCAGAGGAGAGAGGACTTCCCAGAAATACAGAGGTCAAGTTACTGGGGACCAGCTTATTGCTACTAACTCATCTCTATTCAACGTCTTTAATCAATATTCCTCGAATCCCATCCTTAAAGGTACGCAAGTAACAGACATTAGATGTATCTTAATTTAAAAACCAAGAAATTAATTCTACAGAAAAAATATTCTAATGATTATTAAATTCAATTTATATTATTCTAATTTCTTGCCACTCTGCTTATATGTTAATACATATACACATATTTCCAGGGGAAATTAGTGAATAGATGCTATTTTGAGTTGTATTTTTTCTCTTTCACTTAACTTGATACATAGAAAGATGTATGAAATACACATAGTCCACCTACTTGTCATTTTGAGTTACAGCTTTTATTATATGGTGCCAAATTATCTGGAGTTGTAGTGTCAATTTTTAATGTTGCCAAAAATATGCATATATTAGATTCTCTATAATTTAATACACATTTATGTTTTATTTATTTTTGCCAATGGGTCTCTTACTACTTTTCTAGAGCATATTTAGTAATATAATTTTTGTATTAAGTATGTGCATATGTATTGGCTAGCTCAGTTAATTTTAGGAAAAGTGCAGCTGAGCTACTGAGGAGTAGAGCCATGAAAAAAAGTAGAAGAAATTCATTCACATCCTTGGAAGAGAATCACTTGAGTTTGAACTCAAATTATGGTTTCCTTTCAGATTTTACTGCTTTCTCAGGGACATACGACACATACTTTAAAACTGTAGGCCCATCCAACTTCTGGAAGTTTAGGACTTTGTATCTGCTGTTACTGGGTGTGTTATCCAGGCTTCCCACAGGCAGGTGGCATGCCGACTGCTCTCCCTGCCTCGTACTCATGCCTTCCCAACCTCACGTGCCTGCCAGTGTGGAGTAGGGACTCTTTAGCCTGGAGTTTTACTAGTTCAATAACCACAGAAAGTCTCAGATAACCTCTAATAACGATACAGCAGTTCGGATTTGTACAGTAGTTTCCAGTATGTGAGGATGTGCAGGTCACAAAAGAATCCCCCTCACTGCCCCATGTTTCTTCGTAGGTCAAAAAATAAGCAGAGATCATTTTCAGCCAAACATGGTTTACAATGTGAAGTTCTAGTAGTAACAGTGACAGGAGAGACAAAGTGTAGGAGGCAAAACCTCACTCGCTCCTTCACAGTTTCGGAGTCGCTTCTGCGTCGGCAGCACTGCCACGGGCGCAGTGGGGAGGAGAGCGACGGGCTCCGCTGGCCGAGCAGGTGATCGTATGAGAAGGGCACGAGCACAAACAGCGACTGTACCACATGGACCCCAACAGGCAGCCAAGAACAATGACTACCACGGGCCAGGGGATGCAGAACAAGGGGCAGGTTATTTCTCCCTGGAAGGTGATCTTAAAGGATGGTCGGACTTGAACGGACACATGGCAGCATGAGCAAAGGGACACAGGCAAAAAGAAGGAGAGCCATGCCTTCCAGTTCTACAGCTAGGGAGACATAAGGGAACATGAACGGCTAAGTGGGTGGAAACACCGCAAAGGGAGGTTGAGGCCACATCATGGAAGGCCACGAATGTCCAACCGAGGCTCAGCCCCGAGTCAGCCAACCAAGAGGAGCCCACATGGTAGCAAAGTAACTGCATTCCCAGAAGACTCCAGAACTGGGTAGGGTGGACTGGAGAAAGTGGGAATGGAATCAGAGTCCAGCATGATTACCAGCGCAGAAATGAGAAGGAGTCAGGCTTGAGCGAGGAAAGCAGAGGCGGCGACATGGGAAAGAGAATGCCGTTGTGGAGTCATCGAACTGCATGATTAACGTCACACACACTACACATATTAAACATCCGAATGGAATTTAGAAAAAAAGAAATTATAGAATCAATTTTCAGTCGAAAGTTTATAATTTTTTCTACTTATATCTAACTTCTACAATTGGGATTAAATATTCAAGGTGAAAACATCTTTGGTGACTCATTCTCCATTCAAGCTTAAAGAAACGGCCTCACAGTAAAGGAAATTACATTCATCAGTTAGTATTCTGAAAGCACTGTGTTCAAACTTAAGGAGATGGAAAACCCAGCTCTGTTATTTTCAACATGAAATTTCTAAAACACAAGTGCTGTGAAGTGGCCCTTTGCAGAGAATTTGCAGCCCTCCCTCTAGTTCTTGATATTTTAAATTGCAAGTGCCGTACTCCCACTTACTTGGTGAGATAAAATTGAAATGGATGTTCTGAGTCACTGCCAGACATTTGCAACTAAGACTTTCTACGGCAACAGATGCTCTGGACTTCAAACCGCTCAAACTAATGCAGAGCACAGTGTGAGCTCTGGGTAATGACTTGGGAGAGAGGAAACGAGAAAGGCCAGGAAAGGACGTGTCATCTAAAGGCCACATTTTTCGTGTGAGGTATTCGCATGTCTGATTTCCGGTCTGAGACTGGGTAGCTGACACACCGAGGGCTTAGCTCATTACAAACAGAACTAAAGAGGAGGTTGTAAAAACAAAAACAAAACCCGAAAAACCTGGGCCTAAGTAAATGCAGAACCATCAATGACTTCAGTGGGAAACGGATGCTTACCTGAAAAATCGAGCGCACACACGCCTCTCTGGTGTTGTCCTTTCAATAGCGACAAACATTTTAGAGTTTGTGTGTCCCACACGTGAACAGCAGCATCTCTTCCAACCTTAAATAACAGGGCAGGTGTTATTAACTACTCATAAATGTTAACAGGAATGATTTCCACGAGTCATTCTCAGAGCTCCTTTGAGTCAAGCGCTGCTCAGAAATCCAAAACCAAATAATGAATCATGGAACACTACATCAAAAACTAAGGATATACTGTACGGTGACTAACATAACATCATAAAAAATTATTATTAAAAAAAAAAAAGAAATCCCAAACCACACATTTGCAAAGTGGGAGACTCTTAGAAATCATCTGGTCTGACGCCATTATTCTCCAGTTGAGAAAACAGAGGCACAAAGAGTCTAACAGGCTCATTGTGGGCATCACACTGGGTGCCAGGCCAGCCTAACCTGGTGCATGGCTCCCAGGGAAGGTACTTTAAAACTCCAAATCAAATGTCCACTGTGCTTTTTGGGTTAGTTCGACATTTCTCTCTCCTGCCTTCTCAACTCCACATACAATTCCACTTCTTGGTCACGGAAGTCACCATCTCAATTATTTCACTCATCCCAAGAAGGCCTGGCCCTGCTTCTCCCCTGGGAAATAAGTTTCATGACTTACCTGCTCTTAAGGCAGATTCTCCTTGAGGGGATACAAACTTCTCCCCCACTAATTCCCAACAACAGAAAAAATTTTAATAGCAAAGTGGTTTTCCCCACTTAATTGTAAGGGAAAAAAGAACCCTGTTGGGTGTAATGACTATAAAAGAGAAAACGGGACATAAAAGCATGCACGTAGCGAAGCCGAATCCAGCCAACTCCCACACTGGTGTGTGGGGGCCCAGTTGCCCCTGGAGTGGCTCCTGGTGTACTGATATGTCACTGGGTTGCCTCACAGCCATTGCAGGAAGGAATGTGGTATCTCCTCAGGGGGTTATGAAAAGAACCAATTTCTGTTCCTTTTTTCAAAGGAAGGTTATTATACTCATGAACCAGGCATCATCTGTTTATAAGAACAATAAAAAGGGGAGGGAGGAGAGTGAAATGTAAAAATGCAAAGTAGTCATCAATTACTTGTAAGAAACTTAACCATGTCAGCTAATTCAGAAGAGATGGTTTAATATACAGTTGGTAGCAAACCAGTATGTCAGTTAATGGCATTTTTCTTTTGAAGGACTATAATTCTTTTACAAATTCTATAAAAGCCATGGACTTTCCTTCCCCAAAATGCACATTTCTGGGGACTGACTCCCTTCATGTCCTCA
The DNA here is from genome assembly GCF_017311325.1 of Ursus maritimus. Lineage (NCBI taxonomy): Eukaryota > Metazoa > Chordata > Mammalia > Carnivora > Ursidae > Ursus > Ursus maritimus. The sequence continues at coordinate 63,715,117 of NW_024426774.1, forward strand.
CTTTCACCACTGATCTCATGAACACGAGGCTAGGAATTCTGTGCAAAGACTTCTCTACCACCTATATTTGGGTCTCAGAATCACTTGTTTCATGTTAATTTCTGACCCTCCTACCACATGTTTTTCCTTGAATTTGCCACTTACATGTTGAGAATCCGTTTAAGTCTTACCTACAGTTAAAAGCTCATGACAAAACTGAACAAAAAAGTAGTCTATACATTGGAAGAAAAGAGTACAAAACTGAAAATACTGTTAACATTACTGCTTTGCCACAAGCTAATAAATCTGAGTTTAACGGATTTTTTGATTACGAAGTTGACTTTATCTCTCTGCATGCACAAAATGACTAAATACAGGGCTCTGTTTTGAGTAGCTTTTCAATTACAGGTTCAATCCAAAGTTCAGGCATTCCAAAATGGTTCTGATAGAATTTTTTGAAAGGTTAAAATATAAAATGATCAATTAGTCAAAATTCATGGCTTTAAGTTTTACAAAAATAACTGTTCACTAAATGTTTTGCTAGTATTAAAAGATGGTTCATTCATTCAACTTATTGATTACCGAGGATATAGTAAGTACTGGGTATACAGTGATGAAGAAAATATAGTAAGACTGCCTTCATGGAACTTATTTCAGTTTTAGCTAATCCTGTTCGTTGATATCATGTCAGATGAAATCCCTCAAGGCTTCCCACAGTGCTGTAATGTCCTGGGTGATGCTCCCACCATCACGACATGACCCAGTCTTCACTGAATCTTCAGCCACATCCCTCATGTTTGTTTCTATCAAGTATTTCTTGAACCAGTATGTAAACTGGGTTCAAAACCAAATCCTCTCTCTTTTTGGCTAGGCCCCATCTCAGAGGAGAGCTATATACCTGTCCGGTGGCCACGTAGTCCTTCACTGGATGGATGGTCAGGCTGAGAATGTCATCATCATGTCCCAGGTACAGCCTCTGGGAGTGTTGCTGTCTGTTGTACACAACAGCAACTGCAGCAATGTGATAGACCACTTCTCCAGTCTGCGTGTAGAATAGATTGTTCCTACAGTCGTAGCCTCTGTAACTGAAGCACAGGTCCAAGAAATGCACAGTAGCTGAATGGACAGTGAGTCAACAGAGCAGGAGGGATGAGAAGGCAAAGCTATCGCATTGATATGGTCATGCACAAGTAGAACCACGGGTGTCTCCAGAGTTGCTTGGGACGGTAATCTTCAACAGGGGTACGAGGATCTCTGAGGGCGTGTGAGGACTCGCTAAAGGGCAAATGTGCACTGATAATTTTAACAGAATTTGTTTTTAGATCCTCAGCTATTGTATGTGCTCTTAAAAGTGGCCAGTCTAAGAACACACCTGTGAGGAGGTACAGGTTTTCCCTTCCCACCTCCCCTTTCTCTATCACCTTCCTCTCACATTAGAAAGTCATTCCTTTTGTCCACCTAGAATTTTACTAAGGTGTGTTACCCTGGAGCCTCGAACTTTCCAGAAACACCAGAACAAACCCAAGTGTGGATGTTGAAAATGAACAATTCCAATAACTAGATATGAAGTTCTTTTGAAGTCAAGTGATTTCCAATACTTTGCTTTTAACAAAATTGAAGAGTGATTTAATTGAATTGTCAAGTGATAGATCATTAAACTATATTTTCGTGTGATGTATCAAAATTACAAGATATACCGATCTGTGTTGCAAGAGGAGTTTAAAGAACTGAGTAAGGTTGCTACGATAAAATTGTTTCCTTTCTCATCTACTTATTTATGTGAGTAAGCTTTCTCAGTGCTTGTAACTATTAAAAAACAAAAAAATGGGAATAGAACCAATACTAAACTCTATCACATTCTAGCAGTAATATATGTGTATATATATCTGAACTCACTGAAAAAAATCTTATTAAAATTGTTTTCCAATAAAATTGTTTATATTAAGTACTTATTAGAATTTGTGTCTATATTGGACTGATAAGCTTTGTACTACTAATAGTTGTAACAAAACTTCAATCCAAAAAAGAATGAACACTTAGAGCAGCTATGTCCAATAGAAATATTATGCAAACCATGTTGGTAAGTGAAAATTTTCCACATTAAAAGAGATAAAAAGAAACAGATCAAATTTATTTTAAGAACATTTAACCCCTTGTGTCTAAAGTATTATTATGTAATCAATATAAAACATTTTTTAGGTAGGCTCTATGCCCAGCGTGGAGCACAACGTGGGGCTTGAATTCATGACCCTGAGATCAAGACCTGAGTTGAGATCAAGATTCTGACACATAACCGACTGAGCCACCCAGGCACCCCACAATATAAAACATTTTAATGAGATATATTACATTCTTTTTTTCATGCTAAGTCTTCGAAATCCGGTGTTTTACATTTACACCTAAAACACATCTCAATTCACACTAGCCATATTTCATGTGCCCAGTGGCATTAAGTGGATACCATATTAGATAACACAAGTTAGAGAGACTTAGGATCACAGGGAATTAGATCTAAATTGCGCTTATATACATTTCTTTCCTTGCAAAAAGTATGATAGGGTGATCAAGAAAAGCCTTTCAAGCATAAAAGCACTACATTAGTATCAAATTCTATGGGAGAAGTAGCAGGAATTTTTTTAATTGGTGACGGTGGGAATCAAATATCTATAACATTTAGGTTCCAACTGATCCCCTTAAATGATGTATTTATAAAGCACTAGATAATAAATTATTCATAATCATTTAACCTTACATTGAAAAATTTTAGATGTCAACTTGAAGTGTGGAAGGTTGTACCTTATATTTTTAAAATTCAAAATTGTGGGCACATGTGAGCAAAATCGTTTCAAGAAAATACTGTCTTAGGTGGAGCCAGCTAAACAGAGCAGGAGATATGGGGGTAACAGGAACAGGGATGGGGGAGAGAACAGAGTGCGGTAACAATGAGGCGCAGAAACATATGCATATGAAGTTAATGAAGCATGAAAAATCTAGACATACACATTGTTATGGCCACAGAACATCACCTGAGACAACCGGACAGAGAATCATGGTTCTAATATTAACTTCAGGTCAATACACACTGGAGAGAAGAGCCAGCCTGAAGTGGGACAGCACCAAGAAGAGGGGACCCAATGGTCTGCTGATAAGGCTGGTGACAGGCACCCACCCGTGTATGAACTGGAGTTTCAAGCTGTCCTCGGGAGCCTTTTCTCTTTTGAGGAAGGGCACTGCATGGTTTTTCTCTTTACTTTGCTGCTTTAGCTGAGGTAGATCTTCTTTGTAAACCTTAAAGCATAGCAGAAACATTTAGTTGAGACTCTCCAGGTTTCAAAAATCTTAGTATCTTGGCATTCTCAGGAGGTCTTTAACTGCAGGCAATCAAGTTTCTGAGAACATGAGAAGCTAAAAATGGTCACCAGAGACAAAAGTCAGTCATTATATATAATGATAAAGGGGCCAATTCATCAAGAAGATATAACCATTTTAAATACGTACCCAGCATCGGAGCACCTAAATATATAAAGCACATACTAACGGAACTAAAAGGAGAAATAAACATCAGTAGTATGATAGTTGCAGAAGACGTCACTCTGAACAATGGATAGATAATGACCCAGACAAAGAATCAATAGGAAAATAGCAGATACAGAACACTGCAGACCAAATAACCTAGCAGACATATCTAGAACATCGCAGCCTTCAGCAGCAGGATATGCGTTCTTCTCAGGATACATCAGATGTTAGGCCACAAAATAAGTCTCAATAAATTCAGGAAGATAGAAATCACATCAAGTATTCTGGCCACTGTGGTATGAAAGCAGAAATCAGTCACAGGAAGAGAGCTGGAAAATTCATAAGTATGTGGCAGTTAAACAACACACTTCTGACCAACGAATGGATCAAAGAAGAAATCAAGAAGAACATTTAAAAAAATATCTTGAGACGAAAGACAATGGAAACACAACATAACAAAACTTACGGGATACAGAAAAAGCAGCTCTAAGAGGAAAGTATGTAGCTATAAATATATACTTTAAGAAAAAAGAAAACTCTCAGATCAACAACCTAAAAATATACCTCAAGGAACGAGGAAAAAGAACACACTAAGCCCAAAGTTAGCAGAAGGAAGGAAATAATAAAGATTAAAGCAGAAATAAACGAAATAAAGAATAAGACAAGAGAAAAGATGAACAAATTAAGAGCTGGTTCTTTGAAAACATAAACCAAATCAAGTACATAAGACATGAGAATGAAGGTTACTTTCTAATGAACAAAACTACCTTGAAATACCTTTTAAATCTTTGGGATTCGAGATCATCTTGAGTTTAAATAATTCAGAAAATATGATAATTTTCCAGTAAATAAAGGAAATTCTTCAATAAATTATCAATAAAAATAAAATGTTTTGCTATGATTTCTTCTAGGGTGAGAAATCTCTTGATGATTCTGACATTTGCAAAATGCCGACCTCATGAATCATGGTGATCACGCTTTGGAAGTATCTTTGTTCATGATCTCATGTATCTTGACAGATCAGATTCTGAGATTTAGACCAAAGCTCTTGGCCTAACCTAGGACCTAAAATGTGCTGCTGACTCAGAGAACATTTCCTATAATTTAATCTAAATATAGATATAAAGTAAGCTGTTTCTCTATCATGTATTCATGCCCTACTATCTAGGGATATCAATTTAACATATTCAAAACAAAGTAAATCTATTAATAATTGTTCATCTTCATAAAGGAAAAATTTCATTTGATAAAGCTATGTACCTGAAAAATTATATATCCTCATAATAAAGTCTCTGTTTAGGATTTAACTAAAAATCTTTAAAATTAAAAAAAAAAAAGGAAGTCAGAAGATACCTCATTACTGCTTTGTCTATTGCAGATGCAATGAACTAAGCTTGTAAAAGCTAAAGTTAATTATCCATCTGAGCCCATGATGCTTTTTTCAGCTCATCAACTACTCAAGAGAACTGAATTCTGGTCTTGGCATTTCTACTGCTGATTTGAACAAGTCTCATAACCTCTGTGGACCTAAAATTTCCATTTGTAGAAGAGAATAAAACTTCCTGCTCAGGAGTAATTCAGCAACAAAATATAATATAAATCAAATAATACAGATGAAAGCTTTAGACAATAAGATGCCAAGGAGAATATATAAATCCTAGGCATGGATTTCAGTACAGTCAAGCCTTTTCATTCTTTTACTAGCACCTTTTTACTAAATACAAAACTCCCAACTAAAGGAAATTGTTTTTTTCCCCCTAAATTTTATGTTCACTTTGCTTTAATTCCATTTCCCCTTGATATCAGGGTATAACATTGTTTAGTGTGTGTGTGCATATTTCCACAATAATTTCTTTTCAATCCTCACCTTTAGTTTTATTGCATAATACATTGCACAGTCAAGCTGATTTCGTCAAGAAGTTGACCCAAACCATCAGTTGGACTGACTTTGTACTAACTAATATTCAAACATGGAATCAGTGAGCGATGATTATAGGGTGGAAAAAGTCATCATCTGGAAATGTTCAGTGCTTATGCAGAGGCAAAGCCAAGCAATACACAGAATGTGCACTTTGGAGAGAAGCCCAGATCCGCATTCTTATCTTAATACTACGGGTGATACGGCCGTGGGCAAAGTACTTAACCTCTCAGGTTACTGTGGGATTTGGTGTATGAAAGCACAGGATCTGGCCCCGTAGAGACACGTGATACACGGCAGTGGCCCCCGGCCTCTATTGAACATTTCCATGGGCAACACTGACAGTTGCTGTGTCTGAAACCTGAAATCTTATTCTCCATGTTCATGTGCAGCGTCTGCTTCACAGACTCATGAAATGACAAGGAAGAAAACAGAAAACCTACAGTTATCAACCTTGAAAAGCGGACGAGTCTCCAGATTCCTGTGAAGAATGGCTCTCTTTAACAAAACTCACTGTTTAGCACTAAAATGAAGTGTCTATTTTTAAAAAACTGGGACCCAATTTGATTGTAATTGTGCAACTTTTCTACTAGAGGTGATTTCTGACTGGAGAGATCATGTGTATTGTATTTGGGCTTTTACTTTACTTAAATGGATAATGGTCTTCACAACGGTCTGTGTGAGTTAAGAGAGAAAGCAGGGCATCAGCTCACTTGTAAACTACCATGGCTCTGGGACTACCAATTCTGTAAACACATGCTTTCAGGATCTGTTAAGAAAATGAAAAATTTTATAGCTTACTTGCATATTTTTCTGCAAAAAAATATTTTAAAGTTGTAGGTGCTAGAGAGACAGAAAACTGTCATAGGTTCAGTTTTAAAATTGGCTACTACCTTCCACTTAAAAAATTTTAATAATGTGAATGGGTAAAGGCCTTATTTTCAATCTGTACTTGAAGACAAGAGGCAGATGATTTTCCTTATTCTTATCTTGATTCTCTTCTGCCTAAGTACCAGCCATTTTTAGTGTGATGTCCAATTCCAATGAGATAGACATTCTGGGCTATAAGGCATTTGTTATGAGGGCTCTCTGCTTACTGACCTGACGATCGTAATTGATTTGAGTTTCTTGCTCAATATCAGAGTCCAATTCCGGCACGTCAGATAAATCCGAATCAGATTCTTCGCTGTAGGAATCAGTGCCACCTTCTGCAGAAACACAACCCATGATAAACAAGCCAAGTTCGGAGACCCAAGAGAGCTTATACATTTATTTAAAATATTTCCTTTCGTCTAGTAAAGTAAATTTAAAAATCACCATACCACAGTTTTTCCTTCGATGTAGGTTCCTAAAACATCTTTCCCCCCCATCTTCTGGTTAAGTTCAGGACACTCCTTTCAGGAGAATTAACAGATAAGGACAACTACCCCCTCCCCCACCTGCCCCTGCAAGACTGAGTTCATTTTCACACTTTTAGAAGATCACAAAGCTTTGGGTTTTAAATCTTGCTTTGAAAAGAGCAAAACAAAAAACAAAAAGAGAGAAAGAAAAGAAAAGAAAAGAAAAGAAAAGAAAAGGAAAAAGAAAAGAAAAGGTCAGGGAAAGGTTCTACCAAAATGAAGCCTGGATCAAAAGGAAATCCAACTACTTTGTTTAGTAAATATTCTCTTAGCATTTTGCCATGTCTACTAAGTGGCAGTAATTGCCATGGTCAAAATCTTCAGAAACTCTCCTAATGAAAACATTTCCTCACTTGGTTTTAAATTTTCTTCCCTGATTATTTCTGCTGGCATCACAGTAAATAGAACAACTACACATCCACTGAAATGGAACACACTGGTCCCAATTGTGGACCATTCTTTGAACTTCGTTTTGGAGCCAACTCCTACTCCCAAGGTTACTCTGTCCCCCTGCTGTCTCACCAGGTAGACCCGCCACAGTTATAGTTGTCCTAAAGAGGCTGAAGCGTCTTTGTTCTTGTTATTCTCAAAGGCTAATCCTTCGTGTAAACCTTTAACCTTCAACGTGCATCTGGTATAAACAGAATCCTTTGAAGGAAGTTATTCAACGGACTCATGTGTGTCTGAAAAGTTTTGTTTTTTCTTTTTAATTTTAAATTTTATTATAGGAATGAATTTTTCCGAAATTGCTTTAACTCTTTATCTTCAGGAGAGACGTTAGAACATTCTTTGAAATTTTTATTGACCCCCCAAAAAAACGCTGAAAAATTACAATTGGTTTTTACCCTGGGGTGCAGTTTCCAGCAGACCGTTGCTGACACCTTCTGGAATAAATCTCCACTGGAAAACTGAGTGGTCAGCCCCTCCTGTGCTCAATACCCACTGAAAGTCATGGGACCAGCGGACATTTGTGACATGTGCAGAATGGCCCACATACTTTCTAAATTTGGCTCCTGAAAAGACATTTTTGAGGAGAAAATTAGTAATGGGGAAAAATAGAATTCATGAGTTAAAAAATTCAATTCCTCTTCATGTTGAAAAGTAAAATCCTTAGGTATATTAGAAAATATAATTTTCAGTATTACATACCATAAGAAGCAAAGTCTCCCCAAATTCTCTCAATTATTCCAGTATGGATTAAGCTAAAAATGGCCTTAACATTTAAGTCCTGTGGCTAAAGACACATCTGAACCTGTTCCAGATAATGCCTACTGCTTCACGGATTCTGAAAATAAAATGCTTCAGAATGATTATCTTACACATTCTTATTCAAATACAAGACAGAGAGTCCTTTGCAATAGGGAAACAGAGACTAATTCTGTGGGGGAAAAAAAGTTAAATTATTGTTCCGGGTCATATGGATGTAGAGCGGGGAGAATTAAATTTTGTTCCCTTGCATGGATTGTTTTTCTCAGTAAACAGCATCCCCAGGTAATGAACACGGAAGGAAAGCTATTTGCACTCACGCTTGTAGCTGAACTACTGAAGTCTCCAGCACACGGCTGGTACAGGGCAGCACAAAGACAGTCACGGAAACAAGCAGGGGCCATCCTACCACGTGGAGGCCTAGTACTCCAAAGGCTATGGGAGATTTCAGGGGCCAGCAAGCACTGCATCCCTCCTTCAGAAACACATCCCTCCTGCTACCTACTGCAGGTCCTCTCATGCAACCTCTCCAATGCGGGAGAAAGCCATCTGTTCAACTGAAATGTGTTTCAAATTCAAATACTCATTGGAGAGGTAATGCTTTAAATGCATATGAAGGTGAAAACGACCACACTATTTAAAACACCACCACCAAGCTGCCCCCATCTGAGCACTCTGCTACTGTTGGCTTTCTTTTTCGTCATAGCACTTCTCACCAGACGTGTTTACATTTTACTGACTTTGTCCCCTCAGAAGAACAAAAGCTCCATGAGGGCAGGGATTTGTGCTTTTTTGTTAATGGACCTCCAGCCTCTAGAGCAGCATATTACATATTTATTGAATAAAGGAAGGCCATGCCCATCTCTTCCCAGGCTTTCCTTAGGCCACTGTCACTTTACAAGGCCTCCCCTTGTTCTCTGAACCACGAGGATGTCTCAGTCCTCTGCCCTCATTTCCTCTCTGGCAGCCCTCTCTCCCATGGCGTTAGGCACTGTTGATATGCCCTCCACTGCCAAATATTTGCCTTTTGGCCCTCAACTCTCTCCGGACTGCTGATGGCCCGTGTGCCATGTCCGCTTGGATGTCTAACAGTGCCTTAGACTTACCATGAACAACACAGAGCGAGGAGTTCCCCTTCTCCATCTCTTAACCCCATCTCTCCCTCTCTCTCACCCTTTTCCTTGCTTACTCTCTCATCTCCATAAACGGTGCTACCATCTACCCTACTGCTCAAGCCGAAAACTCAGGAGTCACAGTCACCCTTTGTTCCTCTCTTTCCCTCTAGTCCCACATCCAATCCATCAGCAAGACCTTTAGCTCTACCTTGACACAGTTTCATAACCTTGCGCTCCCGTGTTCACATCTGTTCCTGACACCTTTGTCCAAGCCACTTCACCTCTCACCTGGACTTGTGCAAGAAGCTACTTGAGGTTTCCCCTTCCCTAATCCATCCCACATGATATCTAAGTGGTCTTTTAAAAACTTAGATTGGTCATGTCACTCCTCCGTTTTAAGCCCTCAATAGTTTCCCACCACACTTAGAATAAGACCCAAATTTCCAACAGCGGCTACAAGGCCCTTCATGACACAGTCCCCACTGTCTTTTTCCAGCCCCTGAGTACACAATGCTCCCCTCATTCATCACACTCTAGCTACCCTGACCTTTATGTTCCTCTCCTTCATCAAGCTCATCCAAGCTCTACTGAAAGCCAACACTTTTCCCCTCAAGGTCCAGGATTTATGCAACTCAGGTCTTACAACATCCAGAACACTTATTTTGGGAGGGAGTTCTTTAAGGACTGTGTGAGTACGTGTGTGCCTGTGTGTGTTTGTGTGAAGGATTAATGGGGCAGCAGCACACAAGTTAAACAGGAGAGCCTTCCCTTGGAGAAGGGCTGGTGCCAAGGTGGTAAGACGTGGCAAATGTCAGTGAGCAAGGCTTTGAATTTTTACCTCATGGAAGTTTCTGTACAATGATGGTCAAACAGAATGTAGTCTAAATGACATTAGAGAAAATTATCAGTATTGATACTAGTTATTTTAAAAGATTTGAAAACTATTAAAAGGAAATGAGAAAAATTGGCTTAGTAATGTAAAAATAAAAACCACTGCAGGCATTTTCATTAACTGTGTCAGAATACCGTGCAGCGCATCCAAGGAAACAGTCAGAAAAACTAAGAGGCAGCCCACGGAATGGGAGAATATATTTGCAAATGACACTACAGATAAAGGACTGGTATCCAAGATCTACAAAGAACTTCTCAAACTCAATACACGAGAAACAAATAAACAAATCAAAAAATGGGCAGAAGATATGAACAGACACTTTTCCAATGAAGACATACAAATGGCTAACAGACACATGAAAAAATGTTCAAAATCATTAGCCATCAAGGAAATTCAAATCAAAACCACACTGAGATACCACCTTACGCCAGTTAGAATGGCAAAAATAGACAAGGCAAGAAACAACAATTGTTGGAGAGGATGTGGAGAAAGGGGATCCCTCCTACATTGTTGGTGGGAATGCAAGTTGGTACAGCCACTCTGGAAAACAGTGTGGAGGTCCCTTAAAAAGTTAAAAATTGAGCTACCCTATGATCCAGCCATTGCACTACTGGGTGTTTACCCCAAAGATACAGACGTAGTGAAGAGAAGGGCCATATGCACCCCAATGTTCATAGCAGCAATGTCCACAATAGCTAAATCGTGGAAGGAGCCGAGATGCCCTGCAACAGATGACTGGATTAAGAAGTTGTGGTCCATATATACAATGGAATATTACTCAGCTATCAGAAAGAATGAGTTCTCAACATTTGCTACAACATGGACAGCACTGGAGGAGATAATGCTTAGTGAAATAAGTCAAGCAGAGAAAGACAACTATCATATGATTTCTCTCATCTATGGAACATAAGAACTAGAATGATCAGTAGGGGAAGAAAGGAATAAAGAAAGGGGGGGTGATCAGAAGGGGGAATGAAACATGAGAGACTATGGACTATGAGAAACAAACTGAGGGCTACAGAGGGGAGGGGGGTGGGGGAATGGGATAGACCGGTGATGGGTAGTAAGGAGGGCACGTATTGCATGGTGCACTGGGTGTTATACACAACTAATGAATCATCGAGCCTTACATCGAAAACCGGGGATGTACTGTATGGTGACTCACATAATATAATAAAAAATCATTATTAATAAAAAGAATACCGTGCAGCGGAATCCTACAGACATTCACTGTAAATGTGTCAATTAATTTGACTGGGAGTTTTATTTAATCCCGATGGAAAACTACCATGTCTGCTCAGCCTCCACACTTCTCAGGGTCACTAGCCCCTGCTCATGTTTGGCTGTTACAGGTTCAAAAGTTGGGGGAATACCTGCCACTGGGACTCTGGGCAACAAGTTCCACCAACGGTTACCATTCCTGTCAACAACACTCCTTTCTGAACTCCCCTACCAATAGTTCAGGCACAGAAAGGCCACAAAAGTCTGAACGTCTCTGAGGCAAATTGCAAAATTTAGAAACCATGTACCATGAAAAGGAGAACAAGTCAATTTGCTCTGAGAACATGGATACGTCCGCAGACTGCTGAGGTGGGTTTCCTTACTCCCACCACACTGTCACTCAGCTGTCAGCCTACCCTTACCCCGCTGATGTCTCCTGTGTGCCTTCATCTCAGGGTTGTTTTACATACCAGGGTGTCTCATTCGGACAGACAACACTGCTCACTGCCTCCCTCCCCATTTCCCCATTCTCATCAATAAACTCAAGACGTCCGTTTCCATTCCTATTTTCCAGACCCAAGACCACCCTACAAGGCTTGGTTATACACAGGAAATACCAACTCTCAGTGAGTTAACTTCTTTGCGAGTCCTGACGCTGGAGACCAACAGTATTGCTTCTGGCCCCAGTGATGTTTCTTCTCAATGCCCACTTTCCTGCTGGTTGCCTAACTCACGTTCTGCAAGTACATTGCTCAGTCTAACCCGCTACGCCCTATTACTCAAAAGACCCATCAGGGAGGGGAGAGTGAATTAGGCATGTTGAGGTAATTTTGTGCCTCAAGCATTTTAAAGCAATGGCCATTCTGTCAAGTGTAAATGATGGCAGCTTTGCTATGTGTTTTATGTTCAATTCTCAACCATAACTGTTGCTGCTTCAAAACTGCCAGGTAGCTGAAAACGACTTTCTGATGACATTTTTCAATCCCTTCCCTTTCCTAATTTAAAAATCATTCAAGTGAGCAAGTTTTCAGGCCACAGCATGTCCCTACTGATTACTTTCTGAAGATCAGATTCTCAGGCTGGTGGGGAGTCTCAGAAAAACCTGTGTATGGGCTTTGCCTCAACTTTTTAAGGAAGAAGAAGACAGGGTCATCACATGGCTAATTCAGTCACATTCTACAACGTGAAGGCGCCACAAACACAGAAGGAGCAAGAGTTTAACAGTAAAACAACAAAATGTGAGAGGAGTTTTTCTGGACCAATCTTCACTCTCAAAAATTTCACCAGTATGTAAATCGGATTTGCAAGATTAGTGCTCCAACAAGGGGTCCAACAACTGTGTCATCACCAGAACGATCACTTTCAGATTTTATCTTAAATACGTCTAAAAGGATTTTCCTTGGCTTTCCATGTGTAAGCACAATTAGCTGTGAAGCATAAAAGAATTTTACTTACAATATTTTAACATAATATATAATTTAAATTATGAGTGTTTATTTACATAAATAAAAACAAAACTAAGACTTGTTTAAAATGTGAAACATGAAGCCTATGAATCAGAAACTCACTAGTAATAACTCTGTGAACAAAATCTGCCTTAAATTGGTAAAATCCCATATTTTAAAATGTCAACAGTAAATGACAAAAACAACACATTTTATCTAAAAGTGTAAAAGAGTAAAAATGAATATAAAGATGAAATGAATAATCTGCAAGAATAGGCACCAAGAAAATCAATCTTAATTACACTGCTATACATTCTAGATTAAATACTTAATTCAATGAAATCTCTCTTTTGGCCTTACCTTTCTTGAGACAAGGAAATTTAAACAATTTAACCAGTCCAAAATCATCGCCGGAAACCAGCACTGAGCTGTTGTAATTTGCATCCACTGAATTGATGTCAGTGACATCAGTGTACTTTGGCCAAATTCCACTCACTTCAGGGCCTTTCACACAAGTCCAGGAGGCCCAGGGAATCCCTTTGATTTCTTCTTTACTTGTTAAAGGCTTCCCAGCTGAAAATTATTGATACATAGTAACATAATGTTACATTTAAATAAAAAGCATATTCTAATTTACTTATTCATTTTTCTTATAGAGGTTTATGGAAGTCTTTTTAAAAAATTAAAAAAAAAAAAACTTCTATAAAGCAAGGAACCTTAAGATTCTAATCTCTTTACCCAATTTATGATTTGTTTTCTTCCAGCATGGTTTAAAGAGAGTGCCTGATCAAAACTCAGATATGGAGATGAGAAAGAAAATGATCATTGTACTTAATATAATATCTGAAACTACTACACAGATAGTATGCTTTGTATTATTGATGAAATGACTTGGACAAAAATATATATTATCATATTTAGTCACCAACAGTTTGCCAGGTTTTTAAAAAATTTATTCTCAACTTCTACTTTTCATAATTCAAAGAGCCACAGAAGTGATTTTTTAAAACTTAAGCTCCAAAAATTTATGTAAACATTTAATGGATATTATATAAATTTAAAAGCATTAGACAATGAAAATCCACCAAATTTTGATGAAGTAAATGTAAGTGGTTAGGGAAAAGAGTCTTGAGAGTCGTGCCTGGTATGTTCTCAAATGTATGGCACGATTCCCATTTGTACCAGAAGCTGGTGAGAGAGGCCACCCAGGGGCACACGCAGGCGGAAACACGCAGATACAGAACTGAAAGGCCATACACAATTTTAAAATTCAAAATCAAGACAATTTAGCGTACTACCTCATAGTTTCTTCTTCAAAAATAAATAAACAAATGTTTTCAAATATAGAATCTGGGAGAATAGACGCTCATACACGTTACCGGTGGGCTGTCAAACTGGCATGCAGAAATTCTGGACTGTGACAGCCTCACATAAAAATTCATGAAGATGACCATGAAGAGTTGACAGAACATGGTCTTTAACCCAACACTCCCCCTTTGGAAAACACAGTTCAAGAAAGTCACTCAGAAGAGGAAATCCCCCCACATGAAGATATTTGGAGATGCACCATCTGTACCAGCAAAGAAACTAGAAATAAGTAAGCCCAAATGCTCACTAACAGGAGAACAAGAGAGCAAACTGATATCATCACTGAGCAGGACGTTACTTTGTTATTGTAAAAAATAAACATGTATTCCATATTTTTTCACATATGGCAAATATATATGAAATAATTTCAAGCAAAGAAAGTAGACACCCAGGATATGTACCTAGTGCCGGTGTGCTGAGGAAGCTGACGGGGCAGAGGCTCTTTAAAAAGCCATAGTTACACTAGACGGTATATATTATTTTCCGGTAAAAAAATAATTTTTCAAGAAAAATTTTAAGGTAAAATATTATTTAATGGCAAGATTTATGATATTAAAATTTTCCTCTTATATTAAAAAATAGTCAAAGATTACAATACAGAAATTTATCTTTTATTTCTGCCGTTTTAGTACTACAAACTAAATGTCACTAAATGTTATAGAATCTGATGAATCTCTTCTAAGGGGATAGTGGAGGTGACAAATAAGAATTGTACTTTTCAAATCCCAATTAGCATATTTCACCAAATAATATCATAAAGGCTTCCAATTATGAAGAACACAAGTTTTGGACTAAAACCATCACAGCAAATGAAGACCGTGATCCCCAATTATGTAGCACTTTTGGGCATTTTCCTAGGATTCCTTTCCTTTCAGCGATCTTCAGGCGTTCTCTATAACTTCTAGCTATGTATCCTTTGCCCATCATAACCACTCAAGTATTTCTGTCCACTTTGTGCCTCAAGATCTCTTTCATCGTGCAGCGATTTTTTATCTTAATATGTTCCAATTTATCAGCCTTTTCTTGGAGAGTTTGAGATCTGGGGGGTCGTGTTTCTAAGAACATTCCTTGCCCTGAGATATGATGACATTCTTAAATATTTGCTGCATGTGGCTCAGAGTTTCGATTTCCACAAGCATCCAACGCCTGCAGGACTTACACGGCATCCTGTAGAACAGGCGTTCTCCTGCGCCGTCGTTGGTCTGCAAGTATTTGCTATCCAAAGACCAGTCAATGTGTGTGATGAAACTAAGGGACTTGCTGCATTCTCCAATTTTCTTATACCGCTGGGCAACGGCATACACGTCCACTGGGCCGTCATTGGATCCCACCGCGAGGTAAGAGCCATCTGGAGAAAATTTCATTTCATGAATGACTTCTTTTCGATCTTTGATATGAACCACTTCTGTCATATCTCTATAAGAATAAAAAGCAGCAATAAAAAGTGATAAGCAGCAAATCTAGAAATAGGAACCCCAAGCTGTGTCTTAAAATTTGTACGGCAGAGAAAAAATTGTTTCAAAAGGGAGAAAACACTTACAGGAATGAAAGGATTAACTTTTGAAAAAAGATATAAAATACTCTATTGAGTTTCTGGCCATTTTAGACAAAATTAACCAACATGTGAAATATTTGGGGCTTCCAAAATAAAAACCACCAAAAAATGGAATTGAAATGCCTATTTGCTTTCATGGTTAATTATGTATTATTTTCCCCTAAAACTTTTTGCCTTGAAAAATTGGGGTTAGTAAAATTGTTTTAAAAACATGTCCTGGAGAAAGGTAAGCTACGTCAAGGTTACCTTTTTAATATTAAATTCTTATGTAATTATTTTGCACCGTGAAAGCTCAACAATTCGTACATCAGACCACCCAGATTTTGTATCCCTTCCGATAAGATTCTGGTAAGAACTGCTGCCCTCATCTGAAAGCTGCCACCATGAGACCGAATTCTGACTAGGAAGCCCCCTCTGCCAGTACCGACAACTTCTTCCATAGCAATAAATCAGTGCACAAAAAATGGCAAATATTAGCTTCCACATGACAATTCCCCTCGCCTGCTATCACTTATTAGTAGCACTATCACTTACTATATACTATGCATGTATTATATAATATAGTTTAATATCATCCAATAAGTGTCATCAAATAGGGTTTGGGGGTGTTGTTTTGGTTGTTTTGTTTTGTTTTGTTTTGTTTTGGCTTTGGAAAGCCATCAAAAGAAATCCATCAAAAAGAAAAGAAGATCTGGTAATTGGCCGTCTTTTCACACCATCACTCAGCAGAGAAAGAAAATGTGGCCCACCGACTCAGTAATAAGTTATGAGTGGCTGGTAAATGAGAATTTAGTGTAATAAACCATGCCAAGATCATTTTTCAAAGCTACACAGAATTTTCTATGTGCAAAATATGCAGTATCTAATTTACAGCTGCATTTTCTTTCTGTAATCACAAATTGCGTAAGCCAAAAACCAACCAGTGCGTTTAGAGAAATTATAAGCGTGAGTCATAATTTTTGTCTAGTAAATACAGGATGTTAATAAATATGAAATATTCCATTTAATTTTTCATTATAGGTGGAAGAAATATTTTACTCAAGCTCATCTCTAAAAATCTGGCAGTGCTGGAGACTGCTTTCTCATTTCTTTCTCTTTCCTTGGCTTCCTATGAGCCCATTACCCCTTGGGACCAGATGAGCTCGGGAGTTCATTATTCACTGGAGTTTAGAAAGGTTCACATACAATATATTATGTAACATCCCCAGTAGGAGTTAGGGCAGCACCCTGTATTAAACACATTAATATTTTTGTAGCAAATCACATAATTATTCCTATTAAGAGATTAATAGGCAATAAACAGTCTCAAACAGTTCATTGGGTCAAGATGTCTGTCAAATAAGTTACCCAAGAACCGTGGATTTTCAGAGTGTTTGGATTTGGGAGATACAGATAGGGGACTGTGAATCTAGAGTGTTCCTATTTGAAAGAGTAAACGCATTTTTCCTGAAGTCCTGGAATACATGATGGCCAGGAGAACTAGTTTCAACAAGAGGGCATTTCTGACATCATTTTCCGTACGGTCGGTACGTGCCTGACTCGGAGAACAATGAAAGAGCCATCCTTCATGCCCAGGGCCAGCTGAGATCCATCGGGGCTGAAGGCCACACTGCGAACTGCTTCCTCCATGTTACAGCGGGCAATCAAAGCATGGTCGGCCAGGCTCCACAGCCTACGCACAAGAACAAGGTAAAATCAAAACCCACTTCTCACGGTCATCGGCCAGCCCCAGGCTGCAAGGCCTGTTCACCATTCCGATGGTGATGACAGCAGAGGACGCACCGACTTCACACCAGTCCTTCCTTGAGGCAGGTCTGGCAATGTGGGAAGGTGTTTGGTTTATCATTGGGTCGTTGGCACCATCTGAAATACCCAGCAAGAACTATAAAATGAGGTAACATTTACAGAGATTTTGAGATGGATAAAATAAAGACATTTTAAACACTACTTTACACAAAATCTTGCTATTCTCTTTGGAAATTAAAAATAGTTCTTTATACCAATTGTTGTTAATAACAGAGAAAAAGAAGTACTACTGGATGTTATTATTGTTAGTTTGTTTTTTAAAAAAAAATATGAGTACCCTTTTAATAACTGTGATTTTAGCACCTACCGATTGAAACACACCTTAACATTTGTTGGCCTCCCTAGAAAGAAAACCTATCTGAGATGGAAAAGATCAAAAGACATCCCTGCCAAGGATGGTCCCACAGGCGGCTGTCTCCGGTTGTCTGCGGTCATGCCTCGCTAGCCCCCTGGGTGCCCCACTGCAGATAGGTCCACCGCCCTTGCTCGGGGCGGATACTTCACAGTGCCCCTTGCCGATGGACACAGCTACTGCTGGAGAAATGGAGGCCAAGGGGCAAGTGCCCCAAACACACAGTGGCAGCAGCTCCTGGGACACCCGATCCAGGCACCTCAGACTAAGTGAACACGAACTAAATATTTGAAGAAACAAATAGGGGTTTATGCTAGTTGCAATCATGGTAACTGACCTCTATCTGTTAGTAGTCTTAAGACAATCTTCTCTAAACACACAAACGACCATATCTGCCGGGAGGGGGGGCGCAGAGAATTGAGAGATCTGCCACAGAGAGGCACGAATAAGTCACATGTGGCGCAGCTCCTCTAAATGCGTTCTGCCATCAGGAAGGATGGAGGCATGCTCCTTAAAATGGAGAGTTGCACAGCGAAGAGCTCACTGGTCCCTGAGGCAGCCTGCACCGTTCAGCCTAAAGCTCGTGGTAGTCTTGCAATACCTCGTCCATTATTCATAATCTCGCACTGCTTTTAGCCTGGTACTATTTTAAGCAATGTAAGCTTTGCTTTACTAGCATGCAGAAACTATCACTCC
The DNA here is from genome assembly GCF_017311325.1 of Ursus maritimus. Classification (NCBI taxonomy): domain Eukaryota; kingdom Metazoa; phylum Chordata; class Mammalia; order Carnivora; family Ursidae; genus Ursus; species Ursus maritimus. The sequence goes on from NW_024426774.1 coordinate 63,733,586, forward strand.
CCAGTAAACTGTACCATCCTTATCGAGTCACTAAGCTCATCTTTCTCAAGAAATTAGGACTTAGTCTCTTCCTAGTTGCAATATTCCGTATAAAAGAACATTTATAATTTTAGCCAAATTCATGGTTAAGGGGAATAAGACATTCTGACAGTCAGAGCTCCTTGGAGATGTTTGCATTTTTCAGACGCAACAAAGTTGCCCAAATAGAAAGCCAAAGACTTCCTTGAAATCCTTTCTACGTGGATGAGTATAAATTGAGTATCTCAGGTGCTCAAGTAACTTGGTGGCACTATTTTGCCGGTTCAGGGAAGGCTCAGAGTCAAGGAAGGAAAAGGAAGAGAAGAGGGGGAAGTTGAGTAAAGAGAAGCTTAAACTAAATAAACATTTATGCCATGTGGAGACGCAAGTGTAGGTTTACCGATGCTTAGACTGATGGGGCTTCAGCGTATGGTACAGATCACAAAATGGATTTACTTCTGGATTTATACCCCACTAAAGAGCACACTGTGCCTTGATCAGATGCACGGACATACAGAACCAGAGCAGCGGAGAAGCAGGAACCTCCAGTCTAGTCTACAATGTTCTAATTTAGCCATTAGAGCCCAGAAACAGTAATCAGTCAACCAATTGATCCAGCAGCCTCTCCCTCCCAGTGGCATGCACTGTTTCTGTCCTGCTTGTCATTGGGCACATTTAAAGGTCAGCAGCAAATACAGAAACACTGAAGTCAGTGGAACAGCCTGCCTCACACACCTCTAAATCCTGTGTTCAGCCCTCCAACCGTCACAGAGATATTGGAAGTGTGCTCGCGTTGCTCATTTTATGCAATGCTGTGGTCTCAGAAAATAACAAATGATCCACAGCCAGAATCCTTGAGGTCCTAATAAAATTGCCTGTTTTCTTAGGAACCAGTACCTTCCTTTGATTTGAGGACAATGTTCAAAATTCCATCTGACAATCTGCAGAGAAATAGTTGTTTCCTCGCACACTGAAGAGGACTCTGAAAATCAGAATCTAAGTTCTGATGAAAACAAACCCATGAATTCACCAATGGAGATGAATGTCTATAACAAAACTGTGAAATGCTGTGCACAGCCCCCCATGGAGGACCCGACCCATGAGGGGGAAGTATAATCTTACCACCGATAGATGCACTTAGCCCACATCACCAACTGAAAGAGAACTGGGAGCCTATCTAACCAGTAACAGTGTATTTTCACTCCTCAGAGCATTTCCATGACTGAAGATGGAGCCAAAGAAAGATAGCAACAACAAAATGCTAAGAAGCCAAGTGTTGTTGAGCTAAACGTTGCAACATTCCACTTAGAAATTGTGTGGTTCTGTACTGTGGTTTATCCTTCTCTGCAGTAACAAGCAAATTTGGGCAAAATAAATCTGTTATCCCAAGGCAGCCAGGGAGATGACAACCACCACTGCTGGGGTCTCACCTGACAGAGCGGTCGTCACTGCCTGTCACAGCCAGTGGCTTCTTGGGGTGCAGGGCCAGCGCCCAGAGTTCCCCCTCACAGTGGCCCTGCAGGATCAGCATCGGCTTGTCTCGTTCGCGCACGATCACTTCAAATATCTCACTGTCCTGGGTCCCTGCTAGAAGGCGGTCTGCTTTCCAGCACACACTCCGGATAGAGAGGCCTGGTGAATAAAAATAAAGAAATAAAACAAAAACCTATATTCACGCCATTTGCAAATAAAGAAAAACACCTAAACATCCTTTCACCAGGATAGCATCCAATGCAATGCATCTTAAAAATGCCTGAAGGAGAAATGTCAACTCCACACACCATCTGTATTATTTACCATTTCCTTCCATGCATTGGTCATTTACCCCGCCCCTTGCCATCTAGATTTTACACAAGAGTAATCACTCCCATGTGACATAGGGTAACTGTGTTTTTACATTAGAATGTATTTTAAATACTATATCTTAAACTGAGTATGAGGAGAAATTGGTCTTTGTGAAAAACTGTCCCTTTTTGAAATAAAGTACTTCTGATTTGCTACGGAAAAGTTAGGAGTCACTTCAATCTTTAGGCTGCTGACACTACATTAAAATTAAAGGTGGACGATACTGCAGAATGGCTAATTGCCATATTAGGCAAGTTCACTATGTATTTGATCAGAACCTAGACTCATTTTGCTGGATAACAGATGTACCATGTCCCAGAAATATGCAAATGAAACTAATTTCAGTCTCGAAATACCATCAAACATTTGTCGGTGAAGATGCTATTCTTCTCTGACTTAACATTTTATACAGTCCTCTCTAAAAGCACAGTACTTCTTTGAAATACAAACTTCCACCTCAAGAGTACATACTCTCCAGGCAGGTCTTCATTTGCATGCCTGGTTTTTTATTTCTTGGACTTCTTGTGGCCTGTTTTGTTCCTTACCGGGTACATTATTTATTTAGTGAATTTTTCTCATGCCTGAATTAGAAATACAGACAGAATCCTGCTTTCACAACTACTTTAAATAAGGCAGGGATGTGTTAAGCTTTGAGATCTGAGTTGTCTTCCCAGTGGGCTTTGTGTCTCTGGTATAGAAAGTACCAGAAGACAGAGCACAAGTCTTTAGTCCTACTCTGTACCTGATTGGCCAGACACACCAGGGAGTTTCCCTTTCTCTCTGGAAACCAGTTTTTCTCTGCATTAAATGCAGACTGTAATTATGGAGACCATGTAAAGTTATCACCCGAGTTGGGACTACTTTGAAAGACAAATTAAATTTACATACTTTTTTAAAAAAGATTTTATTTATGTGGAGAGAGTGTGTGTGTACACAAGCAGGGGGAGCAGCAGACAGAGGGAGAAGCAGGCTCCTCACTCAGCAAGGAGCCCAACGTGAGGCTCGAACGCAGGACCCCAGAATCATGACCTGAGCCAAAGGCAGACGTTTAACCTTCTGAGCCACACAGGCATCCCATAAATTTATATACTTTAAGAATATTTAGTTTTTAACCAAAAAAGCAGCTTTACCATGTTGAAATAAATAGTTCTATCAAAAATATTTTCAAATATAAAATTATAATTACACTTTATTACAAAATGATAAGTTCAGAACCAAGGGGTGAATATGCAGAGCACAGAGGATTTCCAGGGCGGTGAAACTATTCTGTAAGACATTATCATGTTCAATACATTTTATTATATGTGTGTCAAAATCCACAGAATATGGGGTGCCTGGGTGGCTCAGTCATTAAGCATCTGCCTTTGGCTTAGGGCGTAATCCCAGAGTTCTGGGATCAAGCCCCACATCAGGCTCCTATGCTGGGAGCCTGCTTCTTCCTCTCCCACTCCCCCTACTTGTGTTCCCTCTCTCACTGGCTGTCTCTCTGTCAAATGAATAAATAAAATCTTTAAAAAAAAAACAAACACCCACAGAATATGTAACTCTACGTGACCACGAGAGTGAACCCTAATGTGACCTATAGGCTTCGAGCAATGATGTATCAACTTGGCTTCACCTGCTGTAACAAATGTACCCCTCTGGTGGGGGATGTTGATAGCCAGGAAGGCTGTGCATGTGAGGTGGCAGAGGGTCTAGGACAAATCTCTGTGCCTTCCATTCAATTTTGCTGTGAACCTAAAGCTGCTTTAAAAAAATTAAGTCTAAAAAAAAAAATCCAGGACAAATGCTAAGCCAAATGGGATGCTGGGACAAAAGAAGGGTTAATTGGGGGTATATGGACACGCTAACTATAATCCTCCCCTTAATCAACTCACAGTGGTCTTAAAAGGAACCAATGAGAGGATACATTTATTTACAAGAAAAGTATTTTTTTAAGGCACAAGGCTATTTTTCATGCAATAACTCTCTTTACCCCTTGCTCTGAATTCATTGTGTCTTGAAATGGAAGGAAATAGTACATAGGCTGACTTGTTGTTCCCGCTTTGACACATACCTTGGCAACAGCTAGTTCGGGGTCAGTCACCCAAAATCCTGCCAGCAAACATCATGACGGGCTTTCAAGGTTGGCGAGGACAGATACGTGGTGAAAGCAGCCGGGTAAGACTGCAGAACGGCAGGGCAGGCAGCTGAGCAGAGATGAAACTCTGCTTTGTAGCAGCAGTCTTTCTGCCCTATCCCTTTCCTGTCCTTCTCTCTTTCTCACACTTTTCCAGAGGTTTAGTTACTGTTTGCTAATTAACATATTCCTGTTTCTTTCAGGACGGGAGTAAATTTGTTACAGGCTTTGGATCACTTATGATTTTATTGCAGAAGAGGTTCAATACTTTGTTATTCAGAAACAGGAAGAAGAGGGGTGCCTGGGTGGCACAGCGGTTAAGCGTCTGCCTACGGCTCAGGGCGTGATCCTGGCGTTATGGGATCAAGCCCCACATCAGGCTCCTCCACTATGAGCCTGCTTCTTCCTCTCCCACTCCCCCTGCTTGTGTTCCCTCTCTCGCTGGCTGTCTCTATCTCTGTTGAATAAATAAATAAAATCTTAAAAAAAAAAAAGAAACAGGAAGAAGAGGAATATTAATTATTTTTTTAAGTATTTAATTTATTTGAAAGAGAGCAAGCACAAGTGGAGGGCCGAGGGAGAAGCAGGCTCCCCACTGAGCAGGAGCCTTATGCGGGGCTCCATCCTAGGACCCCAAGACCATGACCTGTGCTGAAGGCAGATGCTTAACCCACTGAGCCACCCACGCACTCCAGGAATATTAATTCATTCCAACATCAGCAAAAAACATCAAATAATTTACTTTTTATTACATTTATTGTTGATTTCCTCTCACTAATGTCTGTGAATACAAGAATTTTCTCAGTTGTATACACTGTTGTATCTTCAGTACCTAGCCCGATGTCTGGCATGGAGTATATGCTCAATAAAAATGGCCAAATAAACAAAAACACCAGAATCACAAACATTTCTCGTGCCCTTGGAAATACCAAGAAATAAACGATAATATCCCTATCCTCAATGAAAGCATTGAAAGAAGGAAGGATATATTCATCCACTTATTCAAACATTTTTTATTAAGTACCTGCTATGTGCCCAAGACTAGAGTTTGGATAGTGAGTAAGTCAGGCTCATGCCCCACTGGAGTTTATTTATATTCTAAGGAGGCGCAAGACATTTGTAAGCAGATATTTACACACCAAAAAATAATTAAAATGGCATATACAAGATTCTAGGTCAAGATGGAGACACAGGAGGATCCTGAATTCACTCCTCCCATGGACACATCTAATCTACAGCGACATAGGGAACAATTTCCCCCGAAAGAAACCCAAAAGCAGCCGAACGATTCCTCTATACCAGGCAAACAAGGAAAGAAAAACAAAAACAAAAACAAAAACCCAACCCTCGCATCAAAATGAGTAGGGGAGGCTGATAGACAATCTTACTATAAATCCCACCCTCGGGCAAGAATCCACAATTGGGAGCAAACTCACAGCTCTGAGCTTCTTTCTGAGGAATGAAAGTTTTGAAGCCCACATCTGGCACCTCACTGTTTAAGACCTGTACTTGAAAGATGAGCCCCCAAAAGACTTAGTTTTGAAAGCCATGAGGGCTTTCATCCATGAGATCCACAAGGCTATAACGAATTTAAAAATCATGGGTTCACTGTGGCTATCCTCCAGGGCCTGGTGCAGAGGAAACTGAAACGCCCAGTTGTTCTGTGAAAGAGGACTATTTGCTTAAAGTTTCAGTCTGAAGGGCAGGCATCTAATCTAATACACGTCTAGAGGTCCACTGAAATACTCTCCAAGGACTGAGGAGGCCAGAGGGTGCCACATTTGCACTTTTCCTCTGCCTTGTTCCAGCTTGCTGCTGTCTCCTACAAAGAATCCTGTACACACAAGGGGCTACTGCCCAAGAGTCAGCCCGTGACCTCCTGGCTTGGGAGGCCAGCAGTGCCTACATTCATGGATCCCACAGGACTGTAACAAATGGAGAAACAGTTCTTAATCAACTACCCCTAAGGCACAGCAAAGACAGAGCAGACTGAGATACCCAGTCTCTCTATGGAAGAGGCCTATTAATTTATCTTCAGAGCTATGGCCTGAGGGGTACACCTTCAATTACTGGATATGACAAAGAACCAAGTAGGCTGTTTATACAATCACAAAGGTTTGATGGACAACCAAGAGCTAGGGGAAGGTTTGAACAATAAGATTCACCTACATGAGGCCATCTCTTTAAGACCAGAAGTGGTGACTATTTTACCTAATGTAGAGAAACAAACAAAGAGGGTCAAGAAAAAAATGAACAAACACAAGAATGTGTTTCAAATGAAAGAACAAGATAAAATCCCAGAAAAAGCAATGAATTGGAAATAAGTCATTTACCTGATAAAGAGTTCAAAATAACAGTCCTACAGATACTCACTGAGTTCAGGGGAACAAAGCATGAAAAAAATGAGACTTTCAACAAAGAAATAAAAAATATAAGAAAGTAGCAAACAGAAATCACAGAGATGAAAACAATAGCTGAACCGAATAATACACTAAAGGGCTTCAACAGGAAACGAGATGAAGAAGGAAAAAGGTCAGTAAACTCACAGAGGGCAGTGGAACCCACCCAATCAGAGCAGCAAAAAGAAAAAAGAATGAAAAACAGCGAAGACAGCTTAAGGGACCAATGTTAGTCTCTTGATGTTGTTTCATAAATCCCTTAACATTGGTACTATAAGGGTCCCAAAAGAACAGGGAGACAGGGCAAAAAACTCATTTGCAGAAATAATGGCTGAAAATTTCCCTAACATGGGGAAGGAAATCGACATACAGATCCAGGAAGCCCAGAGAGTTCCACATAAGATGACCAAAAGAAACCCATACCAAGATATATTATAATTAAAGTGTCAAACGTTAAAGACAAGGAGAGAATCGTAAAAGCGGCAAGAGAAAAACAATTTGTTTTGTACAAGGGAAGTCCCATTAAGACTATAAGCAGATTTTTCAGCAGAAATTTTGCAGGCCAGAAACTTTGCAAGGAATGGCACAATATATTTAACTTGCTGAAGAAAATACCTGCCAACTAAAAATACTCTACCTGACAAAGTCATCCTTCAGAATTGAAGGAGAGAGGAAGACTTTTCCAGACAATCAAAAGCTAAAGGACTTCATCTCAATTAGAAGAACCTGACAAGAAATGTTTCAGGGACTCTTTTAACTTGCAATAAAAGGGCACCAATCAATAATAGGAAAAGATATGAAAGTATAAATCTCACTGGTAAAGGTAAATATAGAGTAAAATTCAGAATAATTTAATACTGTACAGGTGGTGGGTTAATTATGTATAAAAGTAGGATGAAAGTTAAAAGACAAAAGTAGTAAAAACAACTATAACCACAATAATTTGTTAATGGACAAAAGAAAAAGATGTAAGTTGTGACATCAAAGCAAAACATGGAAGGGGGGAGTAAAAATGTAAAGCTTTAGAAGGTATTCAAACTGAAACTATTATCGACTTAAAACAGACTATTGTAAGTTGGTTCAGGAAAGCCTCATGGTAACCACAAAGCAAAACCACAGTAGATACAGTAAAGATAAAGGAATCTAAGCATACCACTACACTACAGAAAATCATCAAATCACAAAGGAAGAGAGCAAGAGAAGAACAAAGGAATTATAAAATAGCCATAAAACAATTAACAAAACAACAATACCTATCAGTAATTACATAAAATGTAAATGGACAAAATTCTCCAATCCAAAGACGTAGGGTGGCTAATGGATAAAAAAATAAGATCTATGTGTTGCCTACAACAGACTCACTTCAAATGTAAGGACACACAAAGACTAAAAGGAAAGGGATAGAAAAAGGTATTCCATGCGAACAGAAACCCAAAAAAAATCTGGGATTTCTTAAAACAGGCTTGAAGACAAAGACTGTAATAAGAGACAAAGAAGGTCATTATATAACAATAGAGGCGTCGATCCAGTGAAAGGATATATTTGTAAATGTTGATGCACACATCACAGGAGAACCAAAATATATAAAGCAAACATTAACAGACCTCAAGGGAGAAATGGCCAGCAATACAATACTGTAGCAGAATTTAATACCCTACTTTCATCAGTGGATAGATCATCCAGACATTAAATCAATAAGGAAACAATTGTCTTAAATGACACATTAGACCCGAAGGGTTTAAAAGACATTTAAAGAACATCCCATCCAAAACCAACATAGTACACATTCTTCTCAAGTACACATGGCATATTCACTAGGATAGATCATATGTTAGACCACAAAACAAGTCCTAATAAATGTAAGAAGACTGAAATCCTATCAAGCATCTTTTCTGACCACATGGTATGAAACTAGAAATCAATGACAAGGACAAAACTGGAAAATACACATGTATGTGAAGATTAAACAACACATTACTGAACAACCAATGGGCCAGAGAAGAAATCAAAAGAGAAATAAAAAACAAATGGAAAATAGAAATACAATATACCCAAACCTAGGAGAGACAGCAAGGGCAGTTCTAAGAGGAAAGTTCACAGCGATAAAAGCCTACATTAAATAACAAGAAAGATATTAAATAAGCAACCTAAATTTATAGCCCAAAGAACTAAAAAGAGAAGAACGAATGAAGCTCACAGTTAGGAGAAGGAAGGAAATAAAGATCAGGGCAGAAAAAAATGAGGTAAGAGACTAAAAAGATAATAGAAAATATCAGTGATACTCAGAGCTATTTTTTTAAACAGATAAGCAAAATAGACAAACCTTAAGTTAGACTTACCAAGGAAAAAAGAGAGGACCCAAATAAAATCAGAAATGAAAGAGGAGACATTACAACTGATACCACAGAAAAACAAAGGATCAAAAGAGACCTCTATGAAAAGATATGTGCATACAAACTGGACAATCTAAAAGAAAGGGAAAGTTCCTAGAAACATCCAATTTACCAAAACTAAATTGTGAAGAAATAGAAAATATGAACAGACCAACAACGAGTAAGGAAATTGAATCAGTAATCAAAACCCTCCCAACAAAGAAAAGCCCAGCATCAGATGGTCTCACTGGTGAATTCTACAACACATTTAAAGAAGAATCAACATCAATCCTTCTGAAATGCTTCCCAAAAATGTATGAGGAGGAAACCCTTCCAAACTGATTTTATGAGGACAGGACAACCCTGATATCAAAACCAGACAAAGATGCCACAAGAAAATTATAGCCCAATTTCCCTGATAAACATAGATGCAAAAATCCTCAAAGAAATATTAGTAAACCAAATTCAGCAATACATTAAAAGGTTCATATACCATAATCAAGAGGGATTTATTCCATGGATATAAGGATGGTACAGCATCTGCAAATCAGTCAGTATGATACACCCCATTAACAAAATAAAGGCTATAACTCATATGATCATCTCAATGGATACAGAAAAAAGCATCTGACAAAACTCAGTATTCATTTATGATAAAAACGTTCAACAAAGCATGTATAGAGGGAATGTACCTCAACATAACAAAGGCCACATATACAAGTCTACAGCTAACATTATACTCAATGGTGGAAAGCTGAAATCTTTTTTTCTAAGATGAGGAACAAGACAAGGATGCCCACTCTTGTCACTCTTGGAACAAGTATTTGGAAGTCCTACCCAGAGTAACTAGGCATCCAAATTGGAAAGGAAGAAGTAAAACTGTCACTATTTGCAGATAACATGATTTGATATACAGAAAGCCCTAAAGATCACAAAAAGAGTTAGAACTTCAGTGAAGTTGAAGGATTCAAAATCAATACCCCCAAATCATCTGCATTTGTATATGCTAAAAGCGAACTACCAGCAAGAGAAATTAAGAAAACAAAGCCTTCTACAATTGCATCAAAAAGAATAAAATACATAGGAATAAAATTTTTTTAGAAGATTTATTTATTTATCCTGGGGGGGGGAATGAATGCAGGGGTGGGGGAAAGGCAGAGGAAGAAGGAGAAAGAAACTCAAGCAGACTCTGCTCTGAGCATGGAGCCCAATGTGGGGCTTGATCCCACCACCACGAGATCATGACCGAAGCAGAAACTAAGAGTGCAACACTCAACCAACTGCGCCACCAGGCTATCCTACCTAGGAATAAATTTAACTCAGGAGGCGAGAGACCTGTATGCTGAAAATTATAAGACATTGATGAAAAAAACTAAAGATGACACAAATCAATGGAAAGCTATTCCATGCACGTGAATTAGAAGAAGATTGTTAAAATACATAGAATGTACTACACAAAGCAATCTACAGTTTTAATGTAATCCTTATCAAAATTCCAATGGCATTTTTTGCAGAATAAACAATCCTAAAATGTGTTGTATGGAACCACAAAAGACCCTGAGTAGCCAAAACAATCTTAAGAACAAAGCTGGAGGCAACATGCTTCCTGAATTCAAATTCTGTTACACACCTCTAGTAACCAAAACAGTATGGTACTGGCACAAAAAGAGACACATGGATCAATGGAACAGAACAGAGTCCAGAAATAAACCCACCCATATATGGTCAATTAATTTATGACATGGAGTCAAGAATACACAATGGGAAAGTGACAGTCTTTTCACTAATGGGTGTTGGGAAGACCGGACAGCCACAAGGAAGAATGCAACGGGACCATTATCTTACACCATGTACACAAACGTTAACTCAAAATGGATTCAGGAACATGAGAGCTGAAACCATAAAACTCCTGGAAGAAACACAGGCAGTAAACTCTCTGAAGTCATTCTTGGCAATGATTTTTTGGCTCTGACACCACAAGTAAAGGCAACGAAAGCAAAGTAAACAAGTGGGAGTACATCAAACTAAAAAGCTTCTGCTCAGCAAAGGGAGTAAAAGCGAAATGATAAGGTAACCTACCAAATGAAGAAAGTATTTGCAAATCATAAATCTGATAAAAGATCGATATCCAAAATATAGAACTCCTGCAGTTCAAGCAAAGAAATAGATTCCAATTTAAAAATGGGCAGAGAATTTGAGTAGACATTTCTCCAAAGAAGACATACAGAGAGCAAACAGGTACATGAAAAGGTGCTCAACATCATTAATGATCAGGGAAATGCAAATCAAAACCGCAATGAGATATCACTGCACAATGGCTATCGTTTAAAAAGATAAGAAATAACACGCACTGGTGAGGATGTGGAGAAAAGGGAACCCTTGAGCACTGCTGGTGGGAATGGAAATTGGTACAGCCACTGTGGTAAGCAATGCGGAGGTTTCCCAAAATTAAAAATACAACCAACATACGATCAAGCAATTCCACATATAGATATTTGCCCAAAGGAAACCAAACACTAATTCAAAAGGAAAACGAAACCCCATGTTCACTGCAGCATTATTTACGAGGCTATTCCATGTTTGGGCTACATGTTTACCGATGAAAGAATGAATAAAGATAATGTGGCATACACACAGTGGAGTATTACTCAGCCACAGAGAAGGAAATCCTGCCATTTGGGACAACATGGGTGGACCTTGAAGGCATTATGCTAAAGGAAATAAGTCAGATAGAGGGGCACCTGGGTGAGGCAGTCAGTTAAGCATCTGACTCTTGGTTTCAGCTCAGGTCGTGATCTCAGGGTCCTGAGATTGAGCCCTGCGCTGGGCTCCGCCTTCAGCATGGAGTCGGCTTGAGTTTCTCTCTTCCTCTCCCTCTCCCCCTAGCTCTTTCTTAGTAAATTTTTTTTTAAAAGAAGCCAGATAAATATTATACAAACTCACTTATATGGGGAACCTAAAAAACAAACAGGCAGCAAACAAACAAAACCCCCTAAATTCACTGATACAAGGAACAGATTGGGGGTTGCCCACATAGGGGGGCGGGAGGCAGGCAAAAGGGGTGAAGGTGGTCAAAGGGTACAAACACAGAGTTAGAAAATCAGTAAGTCCTGGGGATGTAATGAACAGCATGAAGACTATAGGTTCATAATACTGTATTGTATATTTGTAAGTTGCTAAGAGAGATCTTAAAAGTTCTCATTAAAAGAAAAAAAGATAGCTATGTGGTAGTAGGTGTTAACTAGACTTATCGTGGTGATCATTCTGCAACATATACATATATCGAATCATTATGTACACCCGAAATGAATATGTCAATTGTATCTCAATAAAAACGTTATACACATACAGATACACCACAGATCTCAGCAATGTGTTACATAGTGTAACTGTCATGGAAATATTCCAACCATAGTCCCTTCATAATTCCTCTAACTGTCTTCAGGACTCACCCTTCCTGAGCAGGCCCGGCCCCTATGGCTGCCCGCTGAGCATAAGCATGCCGGCCCTTCCGCACGGCCTCCAACAGCATGTCCTGCTCCATGGGGCTAAATGGCTTGAAAACTGAAATTTCTCCCCAAGATCTGGCTTTGTATTTGGTCCAGTATACAAACATTTTTTTTCTCCCCACCACCCCTACTATTTTTTACCTGCTTATCTTGGGGAACAAATTCGGCAAGGTACCAGAATATTATAACAAACAATCTGCCACCTGGAATTGCCAAATGTTAATGTTTTTAAGAAGTTTGCTTTGTCTTTTTTAAAGAGGTTTAGGAACAAAGAAAAACTTTCCAACTCCGTGAAGACTGATGAGCCAGTCAAGTTACACAGCACCCACTGTGTTTTCAGACTGTGTCCAGAGAGTTCTTGCATTCCTCCAAAGGGCCTAAGGAGTTTGGCAAGGAGAGGGCCAGAAAACAAGAGACCGAGAGGCTAAGTTTGAGGATCCCACCCCTTTTCCCCTCAGCCCCTCATGATGTGTGTTTCATAGCAGATTTCCACCGAACTAACCAACATATGGAGAGGCTTCAAAGAAGGCAGAGGCAATAGAGTAAAATTGATATGGATTATTTCTGACTAAAGATGGGCAGAGGGGAAGAAGAGAGATGGAGGGAAGGAGTTGTTACATTTTCATTGTTTAGAACATAAACTTAATGAGATGTGAACATTTTCTCTCAGAGACCAACTCAGGCTCTCTGCAAATACTCATTGCTTCCAACAGATAAATAGTATTTGGTCACATCAGACAGGTCAACTCCAGGGGTCTACCTAAAAAGACGGATAGGACACTGGGCCACACTGACTTCCAAGGTAATTATTTAAAATAAGAATCACGTCCTGAAAACACCTCAGTGGACAGAACTGTATTCAGGTTTCCTAGTAACACCCCATTTTCATCATTTCTAAACCTAACTGCTGTTCTGCATGCAACACTGGTGAAGAGAATGACAGAGACTCTTCTGGGTACATTCTGGAGAGACCCTGGCGCGTGGCATATCCCTGCGGGGCTCTCACAGGATTGCCCTTCTCCTGTCTGTTGAGACTTGGTTTTAACTTCTCTGACACAAATGCAGAGAACAATAGTGTAATCGTGGTTTCCTATCCAGACTGGCCAAGGTGGTCACTCCACTGGGAAATTACAAAGCTGTCTTTGCTTTTGTCTTCTGCTGTGGGAGTCCAAAAAACATAAGGTATTATTTGGAATATGGTTAGAAATCCACCAATAATAAAGACAGAGCCAGGAAAAATCATCCTAATTATTTAAGACCACAGAAGTGCTCTTTTCTTCTAGATAAGTGCAAGTTTCAGAGGGTTTTGACAGTATGAGCAGAAGGCATTTTGCTGAATTGTAGAGGTGGCCTTCTCGGACGCTCCTCTATGAGAAATGTGGGGCTCTGGCCTGTGCTTGGTCCAGATAGCCAGCAGATGGCAGTAAAGAGCAACCACCCACTTAAAAATCATCCAAGGCAAAGACCAAAATCTCACCAGCTGCTTGCTGCGTTTTGTATTCAGACCAGACAGTGGTAAACAGCATCTTTCTAATCCTTTTGGTGAATGCCCTGAAACCAGGGCATGGGTAGATCTAGCCCATGAATATCAAGAATATCAACACAGACCTAAAGGACATTGCTTATTTTTCATTGGCTCACTGAACGGTTAAGTACACGGACTGGAATTACACGCCAGCCCCAGCCCCTCCCAGCTGCGCTATGGCAAGCCATCAGTCTTTCCAATCTTCAGTTTCCCTGTGAAGGTGAGAGAATATTGGCACTCATACTTCACAATGCTGTTATGAGGAATCAATACAACCATATATTTAAACACTTGACCCATGGTCTGGCACTTAGGAAATTAATAAATAGGAGTTGTTCTTATCTTAACCAGCAAATTGTTATTAGTCTCAGCGGAGAGCACCTTGCTGCATATGCAGTCAGTTTCCAGCCCCGCGCACGGTTCACACCAGGAGCGGTGAAGAAACTGCGGCATACACCTTCCCTGGAGCCTCTTAGCTGCCTCCCTGTGTTACAGCTTATGTGTTGTCTGTTCGCCGTTTTGATGTGCTGACACCACAGACTCTCAGAAGGAAAGGCTAGGGTCCAACACACCAAGACAGAACAAACCACCTGGGGAATAAAATGGCCTTTTCCCCCCGGTTATTTGGCCTGAGAAGGGATGACGGTGTGGGTGTGGCGGGTAGGGGGAGCACAGAATAGTGTTCTTGAATCCAGGGCTCCTAGGCCTGGTCTACGGCAAAGGCCAGGAGCAGGGACTCCAATCCTCATGGCACATCCTAATCTACCTGGAAAGTGTTTTTAAAAATATGGGGTCCTGAACCCCAGCCAGAAACTCCTCTCAGTCAGTCTGGAGTGGGGCTAGGCATAGGTATGTTTAGATCCCCAGGGCTGAGAACCCCTTGTTGAGAACCACCACCAAGCCGTTCCCAAGCTACTTTGTCTCATCAGACTTCTCAGTCGCACTGCTGAACATTCAGATTTCCAGGCTGCACCACCAGCTGGTTCTAATGCAATGGTTCTTTAGCCACAGGTCGGACAACTCTGCCCTAGCACGTGAGAGCGCCCACGTTCGGTTGATCGGAAAGCAAAAAGAAAGTGCAACGCTGAGAAGTCAAATCCAAGTCAGCTGTGTAAAGGGGCAGAAAGGATCCCCACTGACATTACCCAGCCCTGGGCCCAGAACCTTCATGTATGCCAGGAATGCTCACAATAGCTCAAGAGGAGTCCCTGTGGACAACACCAGCCCTAAATGGGGACAGTAAATACCTATCGGATAAATGAGGAAATTATAGCGCTGACAGGGTACATTAATTGCCCAAAGTCCCAGAGTGAGCAAGCAATACCAAAAATGAGGCTTCAGGCAGTCCAAGTCTGGAGCAAACACTCTTCCCCACAAAGCTAATGCCCTTCTCTGTGGATGTGCTCCTAGGACACGGTACCAAAACTTAAACAAGATATGGTGAGGGCTTTTTTCCTATAAACCCAATCTTATTAAAGATGCCATACTAAGGAGCCCCCTCGGTAAAGAGGTAAAAGGTAATAAAAAAGCACTCACGAGAGATGGTTCACTCGGATGGAAGAGGGAGTGTAGGGAGAGGAAGTGGAAATGCCAGGAGGGACCTTTGAGTCCCCTTGATTCCCCCCCCCCGCCAGAGGGGTCTGGAGCAGGCCAGGGACCCCTGGCCCTCCCAGCAGTTCTGATGTCCTAAGGGTAGTGCTGAAGGCGGTCTGGGAACAAGAGGGAGGGAGTCTCTCCAGGGACTCATGAGCACAGATGACCAGGTGACAAGCCTGGCGTTACGATCTGCAGAGCTCAATACAAAGTGGAAATGTGGGACCCCTGTTTGAAAAATGATTACGAATTTCAAGGTGGCGACAGCAAAGCACTAACCAAGTGCAGAGCCCTTCTGGGCAGGAGAGCCAGTGACCACATGGATCTCATGCCCTGGGAGCTGCTGTGCTTGGGGACCCTGTGGTTAAGGATTAAATGGGATCCTGCACACAGAGCGCCTGGCAGAGTGGGCCCCGGGAGCTGCTGCGGGGGTCGTGGGGCCTCGCCACAGGCTGGGCAGGGCCTAGTCCAAAATTAGCCTGCAGCTGGCCTGCTGCACCAAAGGCCCACGGCCTGCTGCTCATATCTACAAGGGCTCTCTGCCTGAGAATTCCAACGGAATTCATAACGAAAGTTACTCTTGACCAAACCCATGGCTACTTCAACGTTCATTGCGCAGGATCCCAAATCCTGTGGCTACAGGAACTCTGAAGCATCCACACAGCTTAACAGGACCTCAGAAGACAGAAACACATGACCAAGCCCACCCAGCCAAGAAACACCCAGGCTGGTTTTCATCTAGGACGTGCTCAGGAAGAACATTTAGAGGGGAACGACTATCAGGACGAACCAGACGGTAAGCTTCTGCTTGTCTGACACCACATTCCACCTGAGGGTGAACAAAACACCACCGTGTCTGTTGGCAGCCTACTTTGCCATCCCCACCTCCTGCTCGTGTTTGGTCCCCAGCAGTACCACCACATTCTCAGCGGAAAAACAGTGCAGCAGGTGGCAGGGCCCCAAGCACGATGGGGGGCAGACAGAGGAAAGTAAGGAAGCCAGCCAAGGAACCAGGAGAAATACAGAAGGTGCCTGCTTTGTTTCCATTATAAACAAGGGTGTTCTCAGATTTAAGTTAGTCTTTTGAATATTCTGTACCAGGTTTGCTCAGCCATAGCACTGTTAACACTGAGTGCTGGATAGTTCTTCCTTGCGGCGCTGATCCCAGCAAGGTGACACTAGAAGAGGCTCAGCAGTGTCCCTGGGCCCTCCTCGGATAGGCCAGGAGCACTCCACAGTTGTGACAATCAAAAACATCTCCCAACAATGCCAACTATCCTCCAGGGGGACAAAATCACCCATGACTGAGAACAGCTTAGCTCCGTGATCCTCAATATACTCTGAGGAAGAAGAAGAGCATCAAGAAGAATAAAGAGTGGGGCAGAATACCCTGGATTCCCACCCTCCATCCTGTCCCCCACCCACCTGCTCTGTGCTCACAACAGGATGACGGGTCGGACGTGATGGCCATGATAGGCTCCTCCCTAGAGCCTTTTCTGACCTCCTATCACTGGTCTTTAGGGCTTAGGCCTGAACACAGCAGGATGACACAAAGAAAGGAACCAAGCTGTGTGTCCCCTTCTGTGTCCTGGTCACTTGTGCTCCTCCCCAAGGCTGTGTGCCCCAGCCACTCACACTCCTCTTCACGCACTCTTCATTCCTCCATCAGCAGCTGTTTCCAAGGTACCTGCAGGTGCCGGGCACTGTTTTAAGCCCTTGAGAGGCGTCAGCGAACAAAGAGATTCCTGCTCTTACGGAAACAGACAACAGCCACAAACATAATAAAAAGCAAATCATATTGTTTGTTACAAGGTGAGAAGCAGATCTGGCAGAAGGGATGGGGAGTGCCTGGGGTAGGAGAGGCAGAGTGGGTTTCAATTTTAAATAAGGCATCAGGACAGGTTCATGTGAGCAAAGTCCTGAAGAGGGGGAGGGCAGTAATCCTGCAGATCCCTGGGGACAGTGTTGCAGGCAGAGGGAGTAGCCTAGGAGCACAGGGGGTACGAGGGGGAGGAGTTGGCAGGCCATCTGAGGACTTGATTCTTTCTTTGGGGAAAGAATAATGTGAATTGGCTCAGGTAAATTTTGAACAATCCCTCTAGCTGCTATTCTGAGAATAATGTTTGAAGCAGGGCCACAAGGTATAAAGCAACTGCAGAAATCTATGTGAGAGATAGTGGTTCAGGCCAGTAATGGGGCAGCAGAAGTGGTGAAAAGTCTAAGAAGGGGCATCTTGCATCCTGGGGACTTTGGCCTTCTACTCTTGCTTAGTGCTGAGGGAATGCTGCTTGACTCAATACAAGATATCTCTGGATTCGGAGTTTATATAGTATGTTAGACAGAACCACAATTCGACAAATATGTGCTCAAAGTTAAAGTAAGTACACAAAAAACTCCAATAAAATGCCTAAAACATGCTTTTTAGAAGAGTTTATCCACTTCCTAGGTAGGTATCTGACACTTAGTAGATGCTTAATAAATGTTTATTGAATGAATACATATATAACACACCTTATAGTATGTGAATAATTACCATAGTCCTTTAGACATGATCATTTACAACCAGTATCTCCAAGTATTTATTACCATTGATGTAATTCACTTTGGTTGCCTTGGTTTAAAGAATTATTTTTGGCTTTCTTGTTATCACTGTAAGTCATTTAAGCTTCATTATTTTATGCCGATCATAAATGTGTTTTAAAAATGATCTGACTCTGGGCACCTGGGTGGCTCAGTTGGTTAAGCAACTGCCTTTGGCTCAGGTCATGATCCCAGGGTCCTGGGACTGAGCCCTACATCAGGCTCCCTGCTCAGTGGGGAGTCTGCTTCTCCCTCTCCCTCTGCCTGCCGCTCCCCCTGCTTGTGCTGTCAAATTAAAAAAAAAAAATGATCTGACTCAAAATGCCTTGTTAAGTTTGAAGTGAGATAGAAGTTAGAGCCCAAATCGTACGATTAGGTGGATGCCCATGACCTGACCTCACTGTATTCATCCATAGGGTGAGAGTTCTACATGCTGACATCCAATGTCTACCACCTTGCAAATTCCAGAAATTTTCACTGAAAAATATGTTGGGGGTTCCACCATCCCATATATCCGAGATTCCTTAGAAATACCATCTGATCCAGTTCCTTGGGGTCAGTTGCACTGTGGAATTCAGAACATTTTGGATTTTGGACTCATGTAATATAATATAGCCAATGTGGTCTGGAGCAGCACCTTGAAATCAAATACTTCTGCAGCGATGTGTAAGAATATTCAGACATATGAAGATAAACAGTCTCATGTAAGTTAAGTTTCACTGCTAAATTAGTTATTAAAAATATTTTGGGGGAAACAAACAATGAAGTTGGACACTTAGATTAACTCAAAATGGATCAAAGACCTAAACAGCCTAAAAGCTAAAACTATAAACTATTGTAAGAACACATAGGGGGAAAACTTTATGATACAGTATTTTTGGCAATGATTTTTTTGGATATGATACCAAAGGCACAGGTAACAAAAAAAATAAATTGGACTACATCAAAATTAAGAACTTCTATGCATCATGAGACACAATCAACATAGTGAAAAGGCAACTTATGGAATGGGAAGAAATATTTGCAAACCACATATCTGATAAGGGGTTAATATTCAGGATATATAAGAACTCTCAAGATGTGGCAACAAAAAAACCAAACTATAGGCCTTTTAAAATAGGCAAAGGACTTGAATAGAAATTTCTCCAAAGAAGATACATTAATGGCCAACAGGCTTATGAAAAATGCTTAATAACACTAATTATTAGGGAAATGCAAATCAAAACCATGATGACATACCACTTCACACTATTAGAATGGCTGCTGTTTAAAAAAAGAAAGACAGACTTGGCAAGGATGTGGAGAAATTGGAACCCTGTGCAATGCTGATAGGAATGTAAAATAGTGCAGCTGCTGTGGAAAACAGTATGGCAGTTTCTCAAGAAAATTAAAAATAGAAATACCATATGATCCAATAATTCCACTTCTAGATATATATCCAAAGGAATTGAATGCAGGGTCTCAAAGAGATATTTGTACACCTGTGTTCACTGCAGCATTATTCACAATAGCCAAAAGGTGGAAGCAACGCAAGTGTCCATCACAGATGAATGGATAAACAAAATGTGGTATATACAATGGAATATTATTCAGCCTTAAAAAGGAAGGAAATTCTGGCACATGCTACCACGTGGATGATCCTGAAGACATTATGCTAAGAGAAATAAACCAGTCATAAAAGAGCAAATCCTGTGTGACTACACTTAAACAAGGTAACTGAAATAGGCAAATTCATAGAAATGGAAAGCAGAATGGTAGCTGCCAGGGGCTGGAAGAAGAGCAGAAAGGAGAGAGACTGTTTCATGGGCATGAAGTTTCAGTTTGGGAAGATGAAAACTGTTCTGAAGATGATGGTCCTGGTAGTTGCTCAACAATGTGAATGGACGTAACCGATGCCACTGATGCACTTAGAAACGGTTAAATGGAGGATTTCTGGGGAAGACGGCAGAGTAGGAAGATCCTAAGCTCACCGTGACCCACAGATGTAACTAGATAACACCCACATCATCGTAAGTAATCCAGAAAAGGACCCAAAGACTGGCAGAACAAACTCCCCACAGCTAAATATAGGTAAGAGGCCACAATGAGGAGGATAGGAAGGGTGGACACGCAGTTGGGAACTAAACGGACCCACAGGACTATCCACGGGAGGGAGAGATGCTGTAGGTTCAGAGAAGAGAAAAACAGACCCTCATACCAGGAATCCCACTCAGGGAAGATGAATCCCCAAAACATTTGGCTTTGAAATGCAGAGGCACTGAATTTTGTGAGTTCTTAAAGTCAGTGCCCCTAAAACCTGGAACTTAAAAAATCGGTCCTGGGAGAGCCAAGACAGTGAGAAGAAACTGAGTCCCCACCCTTAAAGAGCACGACAAACAGCTCTGTGGAGATACAGCATAAAAGCAGCAGTTTGAAAAATGCCTGGACTATACAAGAAGGAAATTTGTTTACTAATCTCAGAGCATGCTGGAGGGGCAGAGATCATTGGGAGACTTCTCCAGGAACACAGGAGCTGGCAGGCACCATTTCTCTCCCCCACCCCTACACTAGACACATGGACCCCTGCAGGAACCAGCACAGCAGCACCAACACTCCTACCTAACTTGCTAACACCATGCTGCACCTTTGTGTTCCCTTGTGGACATGCCCC
Organism: Ursus maritimus; assembly: GCF_017311325.1. Classification (NCBI taxonomy): domain Eukaryota; kingdom Metazoa; phylum Chordata; class Mammalia; order Carnivora; family Ursidae; genus Ursus; species Ursus maritimus. Next base: position 63,754,196 of record NW_024426774.1, read on the forward strand.
CTTCCAGACAGGCCTCAGCTCCAGGTCCCTTCCACAGCAGACCTATGCAAACCTTGCTAACAACACATAATCCACCCCCATGTTTTCCTGTAGTTCGGTGCTACTGCGTCTCTGGCAAGTGCCTGTTCTGAGGCAACTCAAGCCCAAGGTGGACTCAGGCCCACTAACAACACAAGAGACCAAACACTGCCTACAACATGCAAAGAGACCTATTTCGATGACTAGACTGAAGGCAAAAGTGGCTCAGCCACAACAGTGGGGCACGTACAACACACATGGGAGACACCCCTGAAGCAACGTTCTGGTGAACAGGGGACGTTGCACTGCATGTAGGGCACCGTAGGACCTCTTCTTTATAAGACCACCAGTTTCAAGAACAGGAGACATAGCTGACTTTCCTGAGACAGAGAAACAGATAAAGAGAGTTAGACAAAATGAGGAGATGGAGGAACATGCCCCATATGAAAAAGCAGGACAAAATCACAGCAAAAGAGCTAAATGAAATGGAGATAAGTAATATGCTTGACAGAGAATTTAAAGTAAATGTCACAAAGATACTCACTGGACTTGAGAAAAGAATGGAGGACCTCAGTGAGACCCTTAAAGAGATAAAAAAAAAAAAAAAAAGAACCAATCAGAGATGAAACTCAATAACTGAAATGAAAAATACACTAGATAGAACAAGTAGTAGACTAGAGGAGGCAGAAGAATGATCAGTGACCTAGAGGACAGAGTAACGGAAAGCAATCAAGCTGAATGGGAGAAAGAAAAAGTAATAAAAAATGAAAATAGAGTTAGGGAACTCAGTGACACCATCAAGTGTAATAATAACATTTGCATTACAGGGATCCCAGAAGGAAAGGAGAGAGAAAAGGGGATAGAAAATTTATTTGAAGAAATAATATATGAAACTGTCCTGAATTTGGGGTAAGAAACAGAAATCCAGATCCAGGAGGCACACAGAGTCCCCAACAAAATCAACCCAAGGAGGTCCACACCAAGACACCTAGGAATTAAAGTGAAAAGTAGCGATAAAGAGAGAATTTTAAAAGTAGCAAGAGAAAAGAAAACAGCTACAAACAAGGGAACCCCTGTAAGACTATAAGCTAATTTTTCAGCAGAAACTTTGCAGGCCAGAAGAGAGTGGCATGATATATTCAAAGTGCTGAAGGAAAAAAACCTACAGCCAAGAATATTCAGCAAAGCTACTTTTCAGACTAGAAGGAGAGATAGTTTCCCAGACAAACAAAACTTAAGGGAATTCATGATCACTAAACCAAACCTACAAGAAATGTTAAAGGGAACTCTTTGAGGGGAAAGGAAAGACCATAATAGGAGTAAGAAAAGTAGGAAACAAAAAGCACAAAAAATAACTATATCTACAAAAATCAGTCAAGGGATTCACAAAATAGAAGGATGTAAAGTATAAAACCATATACCTAAACTTGGTGGGGGGAGGGGTAAAGAACAGGCTCAAATTTAGGTGACTACCAACTTAATATAGACTGCTCTGTGCATAAGATTTTATATAAAACCTATTGGTAACCACAAAATAAAAACCAGTAACAGATATGCAAAAAATAAAGAAAAAGGAATACAAGTATATCACTAAAGAAAGCCAACAAACTATGAGAGAAGAGAGCAAGTGAAATGAACAGAGAATTACAAAAACCACCATAAAACAAGTAACAAAACAGCAATAAGTATGTACATTTCAATACTTACTTTGAATGTAAATGGACTAAACACTGCAATCAAAAGACATAGGGTCATAGGGGAAGAGAGGAAAAAATAAAACAAGATGAAACCAGAGAGAGAGAGACAAACCATAAGGGACTCTTAATCATAGGAAACAAAGAGAAGGTTGCTAGAGGGGAGAGGGGTGGAGGGATGGGGTAACTGGGTGATGCACATTAAGGAGGGCATGTGATGGAATGAGCACTGGCTACAAGACTGATGAATACTGACCTGTATCTCTGAAATCAATAATACATTATATGCTAATTAATTGACTATAAATTAAAAAAAAACATTAAATAAAAAGACATAGGGTGACAGAATGGATAAAAAAGCAAGACCCCATCTATATACTGCCTACAAAAAAACTTGTTTCAAACCTAAAGACACATGCAGATGAAAGTGAAGGGATGGAAAAGCATTTGTCCTGCAAATGGAAATGAAAAGAAAGCTGGGAGAGCAAAACTTATATTGGACAAAATAGGCTTTAAAACAAAGACTGTAACAAGACACAAAGAAGGACACTATTTAGTCATTAAGGAAACAATCCAACAAGATGTAACAACTGTAAATATTTCTGCACCCAATATGGCAGCACCCAAATACATAAAGCAGCTAATAATAAACATCAAGGAAGTTATCAATAATAATACAATAACAGTAGTGGACTTTAACACCCCACTTACAATCAATGGATAGATCATCCAGAGAAAATCAACAAGGAAACAATGGCCTTGAATGACACATTGGATCAGATGGATCTAACAGATAATATTCAGAACATTCCATCCTAAAACAGTAGGATACGCATTCTTTTCAAGTGCACATGGAACATTCTCCAGAATAGATCACATATTAGGCCACAAAACAAGTTTCAACAAATTCAAAAAGATATCATGCATCTTTTCTGACCACAACTCTATGAAACTAGAAATTAACCACAAGAAAAAAATCTAGAAAGAACACAAATACCAAAAAAAAAAACCCCAAACAAACAACACAAATACATGGAGGTTAAATAACATGCTACTAAACAATGAAGGGGTCAACTAAAAAATGAAAGAGGAAATCAAAGCATACATGGAGACAGAGGAAAATGAAAACACAATGATCCAAAATCTTTGGGATGCAACAAAAGTTGTTCTAAGAGGGAAGTTTAAGCAATATAGGACTACCTCAAAAAGTAAGAAAAATCTCAAACCTAATCTTACACCTAAAAGACCTGGAAAAAAGAATAACAAACAAAACCCAAAACTGTCGGAAGGAAATAATAGAGACTAAAGCAGAAAAAGATGAAACAAACTAAAAAAAAATAATAGAACAAATCAATGAAACTAGGAGCTGGTTCCTTGAAAAGAGCAACAAAATTGATAAACTTTTTACCAGTTCACCCCCCCCAAAAAGATAGGGAAGACTCAAACAAAACCAGAAATGAAAGAAGAGAAATAACAAATGACACCACAAAAATATAAAAACTGTAAGAATATTATGAAAAATTATGTGCCAAAATAGACAAATTGGACAACCTAGAAGAAATGGATAAATTCCTAGAGACATATAACTTCCCTAAACTGAAACAGGAAGAAATAGAAAAATTTGAACAGATCGATTATCAGTAAGGAAATTGAATCAGTAATCAAAAAACTCCCAACAAAGAAAAGTCCAGGACCAGCTGGCTTCACAGGTAAATTCCACCAAACATTTAAAGAAGAGTTAATACCTATTCTTCTCAAACTATTCCAAAAAATTGAAAAAATATATTCTATGAGTCCAGCATTACCTTGATACCAAAACCAAATAAAGACACCACAAAAAAAGAGAACTAGAGGTCAAGAGCCCCGATTAACATAGGTGCAAAAATCCTCAACAAAATATTAGCAAATCAAATCCAACCATACTTAAAAAAAATCATTCACCACGATCAAGTGGGATTTATTCCTGGGATGTAAGGGTGGTTCAGTACTTGCAAATCAACGTCATACATCATATCAACAAGAGAAAGGATCAAAACCATATAATCATTTCAATAGATGCAAAAAAGCATTTGACAAATTACAACACCCATTCATGGTAAAAACCCTCAACAAAGTTGGTGTAGATGAACACACCTCAACATAATAAAAGCCATCTATAAAAAACTTATAGCTAAGATCATATTCGGTGGTGAAGAAATGAGAGCTCTCCCCCTAAAGACTGGGAACAAGAATGTTCACTCTCTTGGGGCGCCTGGGTGGCGCAGTCATTAAGCATCTGCCTTCCGCTCAGGGTGTGATCCCAGTGTTCTGGGATCGAGCCCCACATCGGGCTCCTCCGCTGGGAGCCTGCCTCTTCCTCTCCCACTCTCCGTGCTTGTGTTCCCTCTCTCGCTGGCTGTCTCTATCAAACAAATAAATAAAATCTTTAAAAAAAAAAAAAAAAAAGAATGTTCACTCTCACCACTTTTATTCAACATAGTACCAGAAGTCCTAGCAACAGCAACCAGACAGCAAAAAGAAATAAAAGGCATCCAAATTGGTACGGAAGAAGTAAAACTTTCACTATTTGTAGATGACATGATGCTATAGAAAGAAAAGCCTGAAGAGTCCACCAAAAAACTACTAGAGCTGATAAATTAATTTGGTAAGGTCACAGAATACAGAACCAATATACAGAAATCCATTGCTTTCTGTACACTATTAATGAAGAAGCAGAAAGTGAAATTAAGAAAACAATCCTATTTATAATTGCACCAGAAGTAATAAAATACCTAGGAATAGACTTAATCAGGGTGAATTAACTGTACTCTGAAAACTATGAAACACGATGAAAGAAACTGAGGACAATACAAACAAGTGGAAAGATATTCCATGCTTACAGATTGGAAGAACAAATAGTTAAAATGTCCTTACGACCCAAAGCAACCTATGGATTTAATGCATTCCCTATAAAAAATACCAACAGCATTTTTCACAGAAATAGGACAAAAAATACTAAAATGTGTATGGAACCACAAAAGACCCTGAATAGCCAAAGCAACCTTGAAAAAGAACAAAAGAGGAGGCATCACAATCCTAGATTTCAAGTTACACTACAAAGCTGTAGTAATCAAAATAGTATGGTAATGACACAAAAATGGACACACAGATCAAAAGGACAGAATAGAAAACCCAGAAATAAACCCATAATTATAGGATCAATTAATCTTTGACAAAGGAGGCAAGAATATACAATAGGAAAAAGACAGTCTCTTCAACAAATGCTGTTGGGAAAACTGGATAGCTACATGCAGAAGAATGAAACTGGACCACTTTCCTACACTGTACACAAAAATAAACTCAAAATGGATGAAAGACCTAAATGTGAGACCTGAAACCCTAAAAATCCTAGAAGAGAGCAAAGGCAGTAATTTCTCTGACATTGGCCATAGCAACATTTTTCTAGATACGTCTTTTAAGGCAAGGGAAACAAAAACAAAAATCAACTGCTAGGACTTCATCAAAATAAAGAGCTTCTGCACAGCACAGTCTTCTCCAAAGACACACAGATGGCCAACAGACATATGAAAAGACACTCAACATCCCTCATCATCAGAGAAATGCAAATCAAAACCTCAAGGAGATGTCACCTCAAACCTGTCAGAATGGTTAAAAATAAAAACACAAAAGCAAGTGTTGGGGAGGATGTGGAGAAAAAGGAACCTTTGTGTGCTGTTGGTGAGAATGCAAACTGGTGCAGTCACTGTGGAAAACAGTATGGAGGTTCCTCAAACAATTAAAAAAAGAATTATCACATGTTCCAGTAATTCTACTACTGCGTATTTACCCAAAGAAAACGAAAACACTAATTCAAAAAGACATATGGGGAGGAGTTAAGATGGCGGAGGAGTAGGGGACCCCTTTTTCAGCCGGTCCCCTGAGTCGAGCTGGATAGGTACCAGACCAGCCTAAATAACCACGGAACCAGCCTGAGACGCAGGATGATGCATCTGGATCTCTACAAATGAACATCTCCAGCGCTGAGTATTGAGGTACAAGAGAGGAGTTAAGATGGCGGAGGAGTAGGGGACCCCTTTTTCACAGGTCCCCTGAGTCGAGCTGGATAGGTACCAGACCAGCCTAAATAACCACGGAATCAGCCTGAGACGCAGGAAGATACATCTGGATCTCTACAAATGAACATCTCCAGCGCTCAGTATTGAGGTACAAGAGAGGAGTTAAGATGGCGGAGGAGTAGGGGACCCCTTTTTCAGCCGGTCCCCTGAGTCGAGCTGGATAGGTACCAGACCAGCCTAAATAACCACGGAACCAGCCTGAGACGCAGGATGATGCATCTGGATCTCTACAAATGAACATCTCCAGCGCTGAGTATTGAGGTACGAAGAGGGGAGCTGTAAACCG
>NW_024426774.1:63764361-63834720 GCF_017311325.1 Ursus maritimus
AGGATCTGTAATTTTTATGTACCAAACAGAAATCCGAATTTAAGTATGTTAGACTGGTTAGGCTGGTTAGGAAATGTGCTTCTCTAGAGGAAGAAGGTTTTTAAAAAAATTTTTTTAGTATCTGCACAATTAATTGCAAGCATGCCTCTTTCATTTTAAATGTAAGTCAAAGTGTCTTGTATTTATACCAGCGACTGGGATGGCTTTGTACAGATTCAAGAGGCATCATACCTATGGACTCTAACATATATCTCTGATCTTTGACATGTATCTCTGATCTTTGACATATATTGAATTTCCCTTATCAAGGCTGTAATATCTCTGAAGGACCCCAGCAAATTAGTCAGGAATGGTTTTTCCTGCCAACAACTGAGGCTGTTCTCTGTAATTAAACTGCTTTCCCAAGTGTTCCCTGAAGAGGGTTTCTAAGATTTTTCACTGTTAGTCTCTAATTGATAGCTCTTTAGTTTGTTTTTCACTCTATAATGAAAGAGGGGTACTTGCTTTACCAGTTTCTTTTGTTTACTCCCTAACTTAATATCTAACCACAACATAACTTAAAGCAGAATGTGTGACCAGTGGGTCAATTAAAGAAGTACCACTTTTTAAATAATCTACACAGTTTCTTAAAGGTAGATCTGCTCACCGAGACGTTAGGTTTTGCTTTCCTGATAAAAGGCACAGATGTGGCTATCACTACTGCTTTCTCTTCTATCCCCACTTTTTTCCTTGAATGTGGTAGTGATGCCTGTAGCTGTAGCAGTCATCTTATAACCTTGAGGCTATGAGCCCTTGATGCTATTCAGCTGTGGGCAGTCATCCTTATGAATTTGATTTCAAAAAGATAAACTATCATTTGTTTCAGGTTTTATTAGCTAAAAGCATTCCTAATTAACATATGATAGTCATTGACTACTCTCAGTGAGATAGAGGAGGACAGAGATTTCCACGAGGAAAGGGTTTCTCAACCTCAGCATTATTGACATTTAGTATTGGGTAAGTTTTTATTGTGGAGGTTGTCCTCTGCATTGTAGGGTTTTAGCAACATCCCTTGCCTCCTGTATTCCTTAGATGACAACAGTAACCTTACATACCTTTCATAGTTCAACTGATGAATTATCAGGTTTTGTTTGCTTGGAAATGTCTTTATTTGTCCTTCATTTCTGAGAGGCAGTTTTCTTTCAGCACTTTGAATGTATCATCCCACTCTTTTCTGGCCTGCAAGGTTTCTGCTGAGAAATCTGCTCATTGACTCATAGGGGTTCCTTTATATGTGAGGAATTATTTTTCTCTTGCTGCTTTTAAAATTCTTTGTCTTTGATTTAGATAATTTGGTTATAATGCATCTTGGAAAGGATTATTTTGGATTAAAATTTTGGGTGTGGTTTACCTATTCGCTTTATGAACTTAGAAATCCAGATCTCTTCCCAGATTTAGAAATTTCTTAACCCTAAGGGGGGGTAATCAGAAGGGCGAATGAAACATGAGAGACTATGGACTACGAGAAACAAACTGAGGGCTACAGAGGGGAGGGGGGTGGGGGAATGGGATAGACCGGTGATGGGTAGTAAGGAGGGCACATATTGCATGGTGCACTGGGTGTTATACACAACTAATGAATCATCGAGCCTTACATCGAAAACCGGGGATGTACTGTATGGTGACTAACATAATATAATAAAAAATCATTATTAAAATAAAAAAAAAAGACATATGGACCCCTATGTTTATTGCATAATTTACAATAGCCAAATTATGCAAGCAGCCCTCGTGTCCAATGATAGATGAATGGATAAAGACGACGTATACATATAATACGGAATATTACTCAGCCATAAAAAGGAATGAAGTCTTGCCATTTGCAAGATGAACAGATCTAGAGACTATAATGCTAAGTGAAATAAGTCAGTCAGAGAAAGACAAATACAATATGATTTAACAAACATGTGGAATTTAAGAAACAAAACAAAGAAAAATAAATACAAACCAAAAAACAGACTTAACTATAGAGAACAAACTGATGGTCACCAGACGGGAGGTGGGTGGGGGATGGGTGAAATACGGGAAGGAGATTAAGAGTACACTTATCACTATGAGCACTAATGTACAGAATTGTTGAATCACTATATTGTACATGTGAAACTAATGTAACACTGTATGTTAATTATAATGGAATTAATATTTTAAAAATGGTTAAAATGTTTATTTTATCACAAAGTTGTTCTCAATAAAAAAATATTTTAGAATTCCTGGTGTTTTGGCTTTCAGAAGTGTAAATAAGGGATCCTGGTCAAATTAGATTGTTGGTTTATATCATTATGTGTTCTTAGCAAGAATCTGCAAACTTACCAATCAGCAAAAATCTATTTAAACTTACAAAATGTAAAAATCGTTGGTGTAAATGAAACAGTACTATTTCTTTGATTGAGGAATGATCCTCCTGGCTGATGAAGGCCATTTTGTTTGACTAATACTTGGGCAGGAGCCAGAAAGCCCCAACCATCGCCTCTGGCCCTGCAGATTCAAGCTGATGTGAGCATGACCCAACTCCGAAGCTGGTTCACCCTCAATCCCCAGTGGGCTTCACGGTTTTCACTGGAAGTCAAAGGTCTAAATTAGCTCAAGCTCAACTAGAAAGATGTAAGAGGAAATGATTAATACTGTCTCTAATAAATTGCTTTTTTTTCTGAACTTAGTGTTGATCTTAATGCAAACAGTTCCATCTCTCTTGATGTTTAGCAATTAATAGTTATTAGAAGATGCAAATACATGCAAATCTTAAGAGTGTTCACATAAAACAACTTAGAAATTGCCATTTGAAAGTCTACAGGCGGGGCAGTCGCAGGCCTCACAGGCAGCAGACTAAGTAGGTATGCTTTATAAGTAGTCCAAGTGCTAGTGAACAGCAATTTCTGAACTTCAACTTTATGTTAAGAAACACACAATACCAGTACTATGTCATGGACACTGGGACATGGCCACGGTTAATTCGCTTGCTAAATTTGTTTAGAAAGCTGTTTGGCTGTTTGAGTAAAATGAGAAATCACTATATTTCCATGGAAGTGAACTCAAGAGTCATTGTTACTCAAAAAGTGAAAATGCGGAAGGAGGCTCATTTACATCAAGAAATTCTTACGAGAGTAAAGTCATCCGTACGTGTTGTTTCGCAAATTTTGTTTCACAAAATTTAATCATGTGGTACAGTTTCTGGATGAGCTAGATGAAATGACCGCCAGAAAGGAATAATCATTGCGTTAGAACGCAAAAACGTTCTAACATTTCTTTTCTTGAATGTGCTCAAGTGTATTTTGTTTCCATTTTTGAGGCCAATGGACTGAAGGTGGAGGAGAAAGCCAAGACTTCTTTCAGGGGGGATGGAGTGGGACAAAGTACTTCCAAACGTCCCTCTGCCCACTCTGCCTTCTTCCTCCTGTTTCATCCTTTCTCCTGCCCTTTCTGTCCCTGTTCCTTTACTCTTTTCCCCACATTCTAAGCAAATGCTTAGAGGACCAACGGAAAGGTATTGGCTAGTGAAGGGGAAGCTGGATCAGAAGACTGCTTACATTCCAATTACTTTTAATCCTCTCCTCATACCCTACATGTCTTAATTCCCCTCCTTGTGCTGGGTCTCCTACCTCACACTGGCCTCTCTCCTACCTCTGTGTATCCTAGAGGGGCCACTTCTGAGAAAACCACGGACAGGGCTACTCTGAGAACCTCTCCCCATTCTGAGCTCAGCAAAGGTGCTTCTGAACTCAACAGCCCCCTTCCCTGCCTCAGGGTGAGGGTGCACCAAGGCTGGGCGGAGGGCAGAAGAGCCTCTTGGAGGTTTCCCCGGCATGGCCCTGTCCACACGGACTGGGGAACATTGGCTGGATCTGGGGTTGTTACCAACACTTCAACTAGGCTTTCATTCACCCTGTTTTTCCATTGAGAGCTGGAATGGATGCCAACATTTCTTTGGATTGACGGTACATAGTGGACTTCTGTTATAGTGTTGTCAAAAGCGTGACAGGCAAAGGCGCCACTGATGGGAGTGGAGGGGAGGACACTACATGGGCAAAAATTTTTATTTCAATAGCATTTTAATGAGTAAAAAAAATATTAACAACGTATTAAAACCATGATTTCATGGATATTATTGCTTATAGTGAGGAAAAGTTAAAAAAAAAAAGAGAGCTATATTAAAATCAACTTAAAGTAAAATACTAAGAAAATAAGAATATTGGTAGTGAGGAGTCATTGTAAAAATCAAGAAGGTGGCAAGAATATGGCTGCCATCTGAGAAATGGCACAAATTCTCAAGGCTCCCTTGGGCTCAAACAGCAGCATGGTCTTTAAGATCTTTTAAAAAGCACGGTCTGTTACTCCCACGGAAGGAGAGGCTCTTGTCTCTCTGGTCATCCATCCACAAGTGCATGCCAATCTCTCTGACAAACTCTACGCCCAGACACTATAGGCCGCATCTGTGAGGTGCAGACATGCTTCCTGTCTACCGTGTACCACCTGTGTCTGCTCTGACCTTGGCAAGGGCAGGTGTGTGGGAATCTTTTGACACTGACACAAAATGCAGGGCGTCCCTGACCGTCTTCCTGACTCTGGGGGCCAGGAGTTGGCCATGCAATCAACATAAACCCTGGTTACCTGGATGCTCATTCTGCACTGGCTTCGAGAGCCCCAAGTCAGGGACTCGTATCAAAGAGAGAAGTACCCCAGGGTAAATATGGCTTCTGCTCGGATACCCACTCTAAAATTTAATCATGTGGTACAGTTTCTGGATGAGCTAGATGAAATGACCGCCAGAAAGGAATAATCATTGCTGGTTGATGCTCCCCAACATTCAGCCAGTTCATGGTCAATAACCCCACCTAGTACGTTAACTCTCCGTTATCTAGTATATGATTTGCTCTCAGTTTACTTGAAATATACACCAAGAAGTTTCATGATTCAAGGTCAAACATTTTTGCTGCTTTACTAACATGTTTTGCTCTTCTGGATGCTGACTTGCTCTTATCTGCCTGAAACCCTTTCTTCTGGATAAAGTTATACTGGCTCATCTCTGTGGCAAAGAACTTAAGGGCCTCAGCTGTCTCCTTGTCAATGCACTGAAGCGGGCCCTAAATTTTACAACTTGCACTGTTGACCCCTGTGCCTGGTATTCAGATATGCATCTAAACCAAGATCCTGGGCTTCCGTAAGAAAACAACAATCCAATCTCCAGATTGGCTCACTTTTTGTATTTAATAGATATTTAACGAAGCTGGCCTCTGGGTACATATAAGAATACAATATCCGGCTCACTTTCCTATTGCCTAATTTTTACGAAAGGTTTGGTTGACAACAACATTTTTTAAGGAGGATGACCTGAAGAATAGGTACTACTCTTCTCTCAGTCGTCTGGAAGCTACCTCAGGCCAGCAGAGAGCTCTCAGCATCGCCAGACAATTTGGCCTTTGGAAGAACCTCTGTGGCCACGTTGCCATCAGCCTGTATCAAGGGGCTTCGTGAAAAAGAACCTGATGAGTAATAGCTTGCTCCATGCCTTTTGAGGACTTTTGATCTCGTGTCAGAGTCCTCGCTAGGAAGATTCTCAGGAAATTTCTCTCTCATCTCAGCACTTTTCACCTTGTGGACAGCACGACTCACGGTACTTACAGAGTGCTTAGAGTAAGTTATGGCACATCAGCACTCAATAAATATTAGTTATTATTACAATATACTGAGGATCTGTACCAGGGAATACAGAGCCATTTACATACATCTTTTAAAATTATTACAATAGGCTTATCATCTCATTTTCACAGATAAAGATTTTCGGCTTGAGTTTCAAGTGGAGATGTAAACAGAGACATTAAGATGAAGTCACAGTGGTATTCATAGACTAAGCACATGGAGGGGGGGCTCTGTTCATTTGCTGCAGGGGGCCCCAGACCCTGCTCTTGGCTCCTGCAGCCAGCGCTGATCCCACTAATATGGGCTACTACTTTAAAGCTATTTTTTTGGTCTTGTTTTTCCTGTCAATTATTTCCTGTTTATTTTCAGAGTCTGGGAGCGGTCTCATTTAGGGTCACCAACTTGTCCAGAATTTCCCAGTTTTATAACTCAAAGACCCATTTCCCAGGATACCACTCAGTGGTTTTCTCATTGTGTTCTTGATCTTTGTAGAAGGACCATAGCTAGTACATGCAGATACCTTCATGCAAATGAGGAGGAAGGGGTATCCATTTATTCTTAACACACTTATGATCTTCTTTCAATGTATTTATGTAAACTGCCTTAAATCCTTTCTAGAATAAGGTGGGGTACAGAGAAACATATAAATACAGAGCTTCACATTGTGTTTGACATTCTGAGGGTTATGGGTATTAATATGTATATTACCTTTATATCCTTGTTCTGTCTCCCTGAGATCAATTTTGGTTATTGGTTTGAAATCAGTATCCCATAATCGAATACACCCATCTCGTCCACCAGTGGCAAAGCCTTCTTCACAAGCATACATGCTAAAGATGCCAGCCTGTTGAGTAAGGCAGACAATACTGCAATGATTCTAAATAGTCATTATAGTTGGATCTTGACAATAAAAGAAAAGGCAAAAACAAAACAAAAAAATATTTAAATACGTTGTTCTCTACTGAAATTCTGACAATAGACCAAGCAGCCATTTATAATACCCTTCATTTTGGGTAGATCAAAAATTAATTATAATTACCACCAAAGCAAATTAGTTCAAATGCTCCTTTACCATTAACTAAACTGACAGCAATTTGAAAAAAAAAAATTCACTAATTCCTTGGTTAAAGTAGATATGAAGATCAAACTCCTTTATGTGACTACTGATCCTTATAAAGAAAAGGCAACAATGGAGGTGTTTCATATAAATTGCCACTCAAAATAATCAAGCAAAGATATGCTGGCTAGGAACATAAACACTTTCACTGGTAAGCAGGTGCCTGAAATGCACGCAATGAGCTAAAGAAGGCACCGCCTAAGCCTAACTGAAGACAAACTACATTTGTGTTAGTTTGTTAAGGATTATATGAAGATGCTTTTTTTTTTTACCATGGGCAATAGTTTCATAACTTAAAGATAATTTTCCACAGGAAAATATCTTACCTGGTCTATTGAAAAGTGCTACAAGGATATACTGTTGACATAAGAGCTAGTGTGAAATTAGGTTACTAAGGCAGCTGCTTTCATGCATGAGGACGACTACTGACCTCTGAATTGTTTTAAGAGCTGTTTCATAATTAGTGGAGCCAAGAAAATTGGTTCAACGTACAAGAAAATGAAAGATCTAAAATTTCACAGCTCTTTTGCTAAGACGCACTTCAACTTTTCTTTATATTAAGAGTAACGGGACCAACGTGGAGGCAATAAGCTACAGGTTTGGTGAGTTTCTAAAAATTTCTTACCCAGTTTCCATTTACTACAATAGGTTTCAGCTTTCACATCTCCCCATTCTTCTGAGCATTTCCATTTTATCATCTATAGATACTGCAATGTAACCATTATCATATATGTCAAAAGAGAGCAGAATGGTCAGAAGTTTGTTCTTGTTCTTACAAGCAGACCATCAAAAGCGACAAGTTTATCAATGGTTACTGTTTGCATTTTCAGAGCTTGTGATTTGGACATGGAGGTGCTGCTTGCTCATTCAGAGTGAGGAAAAATCACCCTTACTAACCAATGTAAAAACAATAGTTGTCTACACTCTTGCTATTCGATGCACGGGCCCCAGGCCAGCAGCAATGGCATCATCCCAGACTTACTGAGTCAGAATCTGCATTTTAACATGATCCCCAGGAGATTCACAGAAACCTTAATGTTTGAGAAGTACTGATCTATAAGATGAAAAGAATGATAAAATAGTTCTATTCTTCCAGATGTTGGTGAATAACACTACTCAACCAATCAATAATTGAGGTGAAGGCTAAGTTATTAAGCTTTTGAAACATTTCTTTTAGGCAAACAAAAATAATTGGGGAAATCTAGAGTCTGCGGATTTTAAAGCAACAGGAAAAAACATATTTGTGATGTCAAGTTATTTAATAAATAATCACCCAATATCCACACCCACATACTTACACTGTGTGCTCCTTGAATGGTGCGGACCAAATTGAGCCCTTTCCAGACATAGATGTCTCCATTTAAAGCACCAGAATAGGTGATGTCTTCTTTGGCACATGCAAGGCAAAGGATGGTCTGAAGATCCCCCGTTTTGCCAAATATCCCTCTTTTTGCAGTCAGGGCATTTCCACAGAGTGTCCAAAACTGGAAAGTGATTGAATGAATAGATCCAAAAATAACGTAGTCATTCTGAAGCCCCACATTATTGGTATTTGCTTCTATTTCAGTACATGGTGCGTCATCTGCGAGCGCTGACCTGGGCACACGTCATTTCACTTGTCCTACTGCAACCAACAGGACTGTGAACCCATTTAGCCAACTACTAGCAGCGTAAGAAAAACTTTTAATGGTATTTTTTAAATCCCAAAGTTCTAAAATTCCCAAACTTTACTAATTGCTTAATGGTGATTACATACAAAAGGTCAATGTTCTCAGAGTTGGAATAAAGTGGACGAATCATCAGGTCTTTAATTTTTAGTCAAATTACAGAGGCAGGATAGGTTCACGGTAGAGAAGTTTAGAAATACAGAGAAGTATGAAAAGGAAAACTGAAATATCTACAATGTCCTGCTAATGTGTTGATGTATCTTCTAGACATTTTTTCTGCAGGATGTGTGTGTATTTAGAAATAATGCTTTTCTAACTAAAAAATGTGATGTCTTCACTGTAGAAATGTTGCTCAAAAAGTTTCCTAAAGAGGACTTATCTTTCCATATAGCCAAATAACTGATTAAGCTTTTCAGTTTTCATTGCATAATTTATCATGTGGCAGAATCATTAAGCATAAAGCTTAAGCTACTTTGTAGGAAGCAATAGCAAGACTTCCACGGTTATACAGAAATTGAGTATTTTGCTTTGACATGGTTTTTAAATGTATGAACTGGTACGATTGTCCTGCTGTGTATATAGCCCCTCAGTTTATAAAGGCTCTTTACATTTATTTGGTCTCCATAATACCCCTGAGAACAGGCTAAAGCAGCTATTCCTATCATCCCCTATTTGGAAGTGAGGGCAAAGGGGCCAACGTGGTTTGCTGAAGGTAAGAGTTCAACGGGTGTCTTACATGAGAAAATACTGAAATCCTGATCTTTGCCTTGAGAACTTTAAATCTAATGGAGACACATAAAAAGCAAGAGACAATTTCAAGGCAGCGTATTCAGACTACACACAAATGGCAAGAAAATTCAAAAACAGAGAACCGTGTTGAATTACTTGGAATGAGCCAGGCTAGGACTCGGATCAGTGGGGAGGAAGAAGTTACATCGGGGATCAGGAAGGCAGGAGTAGGCAAACCCAGGTGACAAAAAAAAAAAAAGTGTGAGGAAAAAATCAGTGACAAGTCAAATATTTTGTGCCTGTAGGAGAGGAAAAAGGGCGGCCCTCTTAGAGTAGTTAAGTATTGAGGGAAGCAGTTCTGGGATGGTTGTACCACCCGGGGGTCTGGGACTCTGGTGGCCGTGGAGGAGGTGGCCCTTAGGGAGGACGAGAGGCAGGTGTGCAACCACTTGGGACATTACAGGATTCTTCTCTCATTAAGGAGGCAAGTACCGACTCTGGTGATTGGTTTCTTTGGGCACTTACTACTTCTATGAAAAGTACACGCGGAAAGAACAAAAAGATCTGGGGAAAAGATGGTCAGGTCTAAGCTTTGGGAAAACATTTAACATTCAAGCATTAACTTGGAACCTGAACAAACTACTAGATGTAAACACTTGCTGGTAGTACGAACATGCCAAAAACCCGAGAAGGTAGACATTTCCTTTTCTCACCATGTCTCCCACACATGAAGATTAAAAGGAGAGTAATAATTTTGTAATCAATATCCCTAAAGAAGAGTAATTATTTTGTAGTTATTATTTAACTTAGAATGTGCACCTCTGAGCTACTGAAATATTTTTTTAAAATTTTTTAACTTAAATTTTAGGTAGTTAACATACATATTGGTTTCATGAGTAAAACGCAGTGATTCATCACTTACGTACAACACCTACATTACTGAAATATTTCCAATGGACAACCACAAAGCAAAGAGAGACCATCAGCCTCAGACACAAACGTTTTCTGATTAAATCCTCTAGGAGGAGGGAACAATGCCAACATGAAACATTCCAAATAATCAAATGACTCTCTAAAAAGGCACATATAATGCCAGGATAGTAAGAGATTTTTTGTAGAAGTGGCAAATCTCTGATTCTCTCTTCTTGAGAAGCACTTCCTACTGGGAAAACAGGGACAATTTAGGGTAGCAACACATCAGTAAATCCACATCCACTGAACAGACATTGTTTATCTTCCCCAGTCTCCGTTCCCAGGTTGTAATGCTAATTTTGTTAGAGCCGGCAGGTAGTCTGCAGTTACCTGACTCTAGGTAATGTCCAATGTCCCTTCTGTGTATGACTAGGGACTGGAGAAGGATCAACAATACCCACTGACGTGGTAGGCTCCTTTGCTCTGAAACCAAGCAAGCATGACGACGCTCAGCTGCTACTGTTCTCAAGCACTCACTCCAGGTAATTGAAATTTGCCTGTCTGCCAAACACTGGGAATTTGCAAAAACAGAAAGGATTTCACCGTAGCTACACAATTTCACATAAAATATATTCTTGGAGTGCATCAAAGATTGTTGCATTCAACTTGTGACTGGAATCATCCATTTGCTGTTAGGGAGGTCTGGGGGAGAAAGGTGGAGATCCTGGAACTGGTTGTAGAAAATACAGATAGTGAAAATATTTGTTGAAGGCTGCTAAAACTTGTTGTGGATTTCTTTCTAAACAAAATTAATAAAGATGGCTGGATGGGCATTTGCAGATTATTCCATTTGAGGTAAAAATACTTATTTTTGTTTCAAAAAAGATGCCAGGGGGCACTTGGGTGGCTCAGTTGTTTAAGTGTTTACCTTTGGCTCAGGTCATGATGCTGGGGTCCTGGGATCAAGCCCCTCATTGGGCTCCCTGCTCAGCTGAGAGTCTGCTTCTCCCTCTCCCACTGCCCTTCCCTCTGCTTGTGCACTCTCTCTCTCAAAATCTTTTTTTTTTTTTAAAAAGGAAAAGGAAAAGATGCCTGTCTACTAAAACATAATTAACAAATTTAATGGGATAAACAGCTCTGTTTTCAAATGAAGTTCCAGGGTTTTATGTGCCTGTTTTAAAACTGATTAAAAGAGTTAACCAAGGATGGAAAGAAATAGGGAAGAAGCTGGAGAAATCATCAATTAAGCAGCTAATCTGTTATTTTTCATAATCTGTTCTTGAGGGGTAAAGTCAGGCCAAGATAGATCACTGAAGAAATAATTTCCAAGTGGAAAGAGTTCTTCCAGAGACTGGATTTAAATCTTATCTGTGCCACCGTATTTGTGATTCCAGGAGAAGGGGAAAAAATTAACATTATTGTGCCCTTACTGGCACAATAAACACACACTGTTTAATACAACTCTTAATAAATTCAGAAGGTAGTAATCCACAACCCTCTGGGTTTTTGTTTTGTTTTTTTGAGAGAAATTCAGCCTCAGGGAGATTAAATAGCTTTCCCAGAGTCAAGTAGAAGGAGAGAATGATGAGGATTCAAAGTCAAATAACCTCCTAGGTCTTGGCTTCCTCACTGTAGGATATGCAGGCTGGATGATGGCTCTGGGGTCAGAGTCCCTGACTTCCAGAGAGCCACCGGAGCCTAATGGAAACCAGGCTTATCATGATCTCACATAATTCTTTGATTATGGGTAAGAAAACAATTCAATGCCTTTGCAATTTGTTAGAGTGATGAGAAACTCATGTTGGCAGATACAGATATCATTGATTAATAAAAATTGTAAAGGGAATTATTATTTAATAGCTAGTTATTTTCTGGCCAAAATTTTTCAAATCACTGGTTTCCTAGGAAAATTAGAAAAGAGGGTCTTCAGTGATGAAATGTTGATCATCTTTGAACATATGTTGGCCAAGGACCTTTCTGCTCCCTAGTCCTAAGATTCTATGGGTGACCAAAGCCTCCCCATTAACTCCTGACTGATGCAACCCCTCCCCTCCTTTGGGTTCTGCTGCCTTCCAAGCTCTCCCCCACCAAACCCACCTACCCACCAAGGCTGGGCTCAAATACCATCCCCCTCCTGTAACACTTAACATTCCCCTAAAGAGCTGGGATCTCTCCTTTATTACTAGAGAATTTTGGTTTTGCCTCTCTTATAGACTGTTCTGTTTTAATGTTTCAATTGCTATACATCAAGTAAATTGAAAATAGGGTTAGTTTTCAGTCCTTCACATGGTATGCAACTAATGTTTATCAAATTTAAAGCGTCTTCCAGGTGGACTACATAAAACAATGACAGACCCTCCAACTGCTGCTGAAGGAAAAAGTGCCTGTATCTGAGCAAACATACCCTCAGGCTTTTGCACAAGGATAACAGAATGTTAATGAAGCCCTAAAGTATTGGTAGGACACTTGATACCTTTGAATAATAGAACCTATAGATTTATCTTTTTGTCTTGTTTTTTCATTACTTGTTTCCTATTTTGGAAATATAGGTTATTGTAAGATAATTTTAAAAATAGGGGCACCTGGGTGGCACAGCGGTTAAGCGTCTGCCTTCAGCTCAGGGCGTGATCCCGGCGTTATGGGATCAAGCCCCACATCAGGCTCTTCCGCTATGAGCCTGCTTCTTCCTCTCCCACTCCCCTTGTGTTCCCTCTCTCACTGGCTGTCTCTAACTCTGTCAAATAAATAAATAAAATCTTTAAAAAAAATTTTTTTTAAACAAAGAATGTAATTAACTCATGCACCTAGCATTAACTGTTTAACATTTTGGGATCTCTTTCCAATTTATTTCCTACACGAAAACATACATTACTTCTAAAGTAAAAAGAAAAAAAATCAAAACAAATTTACCTCACCCAGTAGACTGTAAATAAATCTTGCATATTTCCTAATAACATTAAATAATCATCTAAACCATGACTTGTAATGATTGCACAGTATTTCTTCCAATGGATATACCGTATTTTATTTAACCACCTGGGGGAAGTTAGGTGGCTTCAGGTCTTCTTTTGTCTGGTTTTATTTGCTTTTGGTAAGTTATTCTCAACCATGAACCCATCCTTGGTTCATATTTCTAACGATTTCCTTGAAATAAATTCCAATATATGAAATTACTGCTGTGCTTTCTTTGGCAGCACACACACTAACATTGGAAAGAAATTACTGGCTCAGAGGATATCAACATTTCTAAAGCTATTGATAGATATTACCAAATTTCTGGACTGAAAGACCATAAATACTCATTTCTGGTACTCATTTACCCCCTCCAACACCAAGGCTTGAGAGTGTTCATTCACTAAATTGTTGCCAACCCCGGGTACATTTTAATTATAATTTTGATGAATTAGAAATAAAAACATTGTTATTTTAAAATTTCTACTCTTTATTAATGAGGTTTCATATATCTATTAGCCAGCAATGTTTCTATTTTTGTTAAGTATACATGTCCTTTGCCCATTGTACAGGTTTGTTGGAGGTCTTGACATTTCAAGGACAAACCCAAATTCTATCTACCATGCTTGTGGCTTACACTTTGCTCATTTGTGGTTTGCCTCTTTTGTTTCTTAGGGGTCGGGGGCAGGGAGACAGAATGCTTTAATGTTCATATAAATCAACCTATGTTACTCTTTATGGTTTCTTACTTTGCTTTTCCGAAAGGCCTTTCACCCACTTGAGAGCAGTTAAGCATTTACTTAGGTATTCCTCTAGCTACTTTATAGGTTTTTAAACATGTAACTCTTTGATTCATAAAGAACTTATTCTTGTGTATGGTATGAAGTAATAATATATAACTTTTTTCCCTGGAAAGAGATAACAAACTGTCCTAGGGCCCACTGGTCAAGATACTATTCTAAATTGTTATCCCTTTTAAAGTCTATTTCTCAGCTTTGTTTTTGTTGTTGTTGTTGTAGTTCTTATTTATCCTTATCCCAGTGTGATACATTTTAATTATTTTGACTTTATAATATGCTTAGAGCAGCTTCCTCTTCATTATCCTTTTTGAAATTCAAGTTCTTGGTTATTCTCATTTTTTTATCCTTCCAGACTTAGAATAATTAAAAAATGAAATGTCAGATAACAACAAAACTTCTAGAGATTTTAACTGACCTTGTACTGAATATAATTGAAATGATGTGTTTGTAATTTTTAAACATCGTGTCCAGAACCAAGGTTGTCTCTCCATTTACTCAAGCCTTCTTTTATATTCCTCTGTAAAGTTTTGTAATATGTTTTAAGTCTTGCATCCCTCATTATATTTATTCCTGAGCATTTGATCATCTGTCCCTTTCTAACAATAAAGTAGGAACAATGGGGAGCATCATTAAAAAACTAGACTCAAGAACAAAAGAACTGGGAAACAGGAGGAATTGGTTGGGGAAATAATATAGATACCTACTCTGTCTGACAAAAACGCAACATTTTTGTACCAGCAGAGATCCACACGGGCTGGAGTCAAGCAAGTAATCCTTACATTCTTTCACTTATGAACTTTAACCTCTATTAGCTACAAACCTGTGGACAGAAGATCCTGGGTCATATCCCAGGGTCCAGTGGAAATTTTTGCTATATCAGAGTAAACAAAACTAATGGTGTTGACTTCGCTACATTTTAACAAAACAGAAAGAAGCAAATAGCTGAAGGTATGTCCTGGGCCAGCCGTGGTAATTCAGTCTGTGTAGTCTAGGGGAAGACACAGGCATTTAAAAACCAATGACCCAGGTAGGTTTGTACTATGTATCGCTCTATTTCTATGTCCAACCCAACATGGTACCTTCCTTCTAAAAGAACATATCAACGTGACAAAGTTTTGGTAGACAGTATGTGTAAACATTCATCAAAATGTAAAAATTTAAATCACAGTATTAAAATCAGAACTGTTTTAAAATTTGAAATCCTAGAAGTACTAGGAGTATTCAGTTTAGCATTTAATTAACATAAAATTTTCTTATCAGCTGCCCGCTGGACACGCCACTTGATGGTCCTTACACTGCCGTTCTGAAAGAGCCCCATCAGCTGATATCAGCTTGCTTCACATTCAAAGAAGCAGGTAAAACGGCTCCAAATTTAAGACAAATAAGTAAAGTGGAGCCATTTCTCAACATCAAATTATACATATAAGCACCTTAAATTCTTTTCATACAAGTTACCAAAAAACTTTAAGTAACTACATTACCTTTATATGTTTGACTCCACAGCTAACCACTCTGTTTGGCTGATATGGATCCCAGGAAATATCAAAAATCTGTTAAAAAAAATTAAAGATTGCTATGTTGGTCATTTATGTGTTTTTGCCTTCTTTCAGATATCAGTTCAACTGCCAAGACTCCATCCTAACACTCAGGACACACGTTACCTGCGTAGACTGAACAGTTGGGGATTTGGCTTGGCGATGGGTCAGGAGTTGCCAACACATGTTTTACTACCTCACATCTACCTACCTTCGGCCTGAATAAAGAGATGATAATCACAATCAATGAGACAAACTGGTGTTATGTTTTTAACTTGGTCCATGCAGGGTAGATAAACAAATTGCAATGACTTGGAATAATTTTTTGATCAAATTTTCTATACCTCTATACAATGATAATAAAATACTTTTGAGATAACTGTACAATAAAAAGAATTACAAAATTCAAGTAGGAAAATGTTTAATGGTCAACTGCAATTCAGTGTGGCCAATACTTTCTCATAATCATAGAATATTCATAAACATAAGGCAGAGGCATTTATTTGGCACCTAACTTAGCCCACCTGAAATAGTCCTTTAGCCTGTCATTTTGATCTGACCCAAAATACTGTTTTATCTTATGTTTTCCAAGGAACTGAAAACACATCCACTAATACTAATATTATTTATCATTCTTTAAGAAAAGTTACCAGATAGTTTGCAGGCAATTTTCCATTTTGGGAACAAGGAAGAGAAGACTCTGTCAACTTTGAGGGTCAGATCACCCATGGTAATTGCTCAAAGTGCATATTTCACCAGCCCAAATGAAAGACTCTGATTTAGTGGGTATGAAATTGGGTCCAGGCAGCTGCTTTCTTAAGCAGACCCCAAGAGATCCTTATGCAGTCAGTCCATGGACCACATTCTGTGAAGCTCTAATAGAAGGAGTAATTGTCAGGGCCAGAGTCTAAATCAGAGAAAGAGCTTAGGCTGCTAATTTCTCATCATGTAGGAAGGAGAAATATGGACCAATCATCAGAGAGAGAAAAGGAGGACCTATAACCTTCGGTTAGGTAGAAAGGAGCAATTATAGACCACAGAAAGAGCACTGAAGAAGGCACTTGGTCCAAATACCAAGTTCCAATGAGGCCCACTTTAGCTATGCAGCCTCAGGCTAGTCCTAGCATCTCTAAAATGAATGACATCACCTCGGTTCTGTTAGGAGGTCAATTAAGATAATGTATATACAATCATTTGCAGGCTATAAAGCACTCATTACATAAATGAGTGCTAGGCATTAAGTATTTTAGCCACTAAAATAATCTTGAAGATAATCATTTGCCCATAAGGAGCTAGCAATAATTCATATTGGCACGAGTAATAAAGAATAAAACTGGGTGGATACAAATTATGGGGTCTGGGAGAACAGTGTTCTAAGAGAACAGTATTTCATTAAAACATTCTAGGCTCTTAAAATTAGAGAGTTCGCACTCGAGTAGCATTACACTTTTCACAATCGAAGTGGAAGGTGTAAAATATGTAACAAAACAGTAAGAAATTCACCTATTGATCTAGTTTAATCCAATTTACTTTATAAGATACGATGGGATTATCACATAAGCAGAAACAGTAATATCCAAAATGTGAGCATCACAAATATTTTCAACCTATTCATTGAGAACTAAGTTAATGCCAATTAATCACCAATAAGTTAATAACCTGGGAGTAGAGCTCAAGCATCACTATACTGTAAAATCTCCCTAGGAAATTCTTACGCATGGCCAGGGGTAGGAACCATTGGGACCAGAAGGGTGCCAGGCCTCTTCCAACACTGAAGTTCACTGTCGGTCATCCCTGGACTTCCCGAGAACTCAATCCTGAGTACAATTTGCCCAAATGTGCAGCAACAACTAGGGGGTCACCTTAAAAACCATGATTCTCCATCGGTGAATGAAAAAAAAACTTTAGAGTTCACACTAAGGAAGAGAGATTGAATTTAATATCTAATTTGGGCCTCATTCTGCGTGGACACTTACACTGAGGAAAAATACAAAACTAGCAATCAATGTAAGACAGTCATACAAATTCACTTTTTTGATATTAGAAAATCAAGATGATAAAGTGGTCAAATTATTTTAATTATGTAAGACAATGGAGAAATAGATTTCTGACCTGCTTCATACCCTATCTTGCCTGCTACGACTATATGGAATTATTTCTGATCACGCCAACTTCAATATGATGAGAAGCAGGCCACAGTTTAGATTCAAGTTTCTCAAAATAACAAGGAATCCCGAAGTTGTCATTATATTCATCAGAAGTTAAAATGTATAACACTCTGGGGCTCCTGGGTGGCTCAGCCAGTTAAGCGTCTGCCTTCAGCTCAGGTCATAATGTCAGGGCCCTGGGATGGAGCCCCATGCCGGGCTCCCTGCCCAGCGGGGAATCTGCTTCTCCTTCTGTCCCTTCATCCTATTGTGGGCTCTCTCTCTCTCTCTCTCTCCCTCTCTTTTTCTCTCTGATTGAAATAATAAATCTTTAAAATAAAATAAAATGTAGACTTGAAAGACATTTTGTGAATATTTTCTAACTACTTCCATTTCTAAACGAATACATCTAAACTTTACACACAATTTCAAATTCAATTCTATTTTGATTTTATGAAGACACTAACTGCCAATATCAAAAAATTTTGTCTATGAAAAGTTGTAACAATTTAAAGAAAGCATCCAATCACCAGGAGAGATCATGCTGACATCGTTATTAATCATGAATTAATTTTGTTTGAAGTCGGTTTTTAGGTTGAATAGGTAGGGAAAATCTTTACATGGAACATTTACTTTTAAAAATAGGACAACTCTGGGAAGCTGTGAATTGTGAAGTCACAATTCCCTCACACGAACACCGCATGGTTCGATCCGACAAGCTCTTCTTACCCGGTCGGAGTGGCCGGTGGCGGAGGCCAGAAGTTTTCCCTTCCTCCAGTCCCAAATGCAGACTGTATTTTTGGCATCCAATCCCACAGAGGCCAAACGCTAAAAAAAAGAACAATGATTTAATAGCTGAAACTGATGGGCACATTTCTTATTACCCATCACTTCTTTCAACAAATGGTCACTGATGACCTACTCTGGGCCAAGCACTGAACATGCACAAAAAAAATGATTTCTCCAAATCCATCTTAAGTCCACAACTAAAGATATCACAGATGACTTTCACTGGCACATACTGAAATTTTAAAAACCTAAAAGCTACAAATGATTTGTCACAAAGCCTCTGATTTAACTAGTTGATATCAGAGGAACACAACTTGAAGGCAAGGTTTAAATTTTTTATTTTTGTTCAAATTTTTTTCAAATTTAATTTTTAAATTTAAAATATTAATGTGAGAGTAAAGACAGTCTAGGATTCTATAGTCTCAAAGTCTTGTCAAGCTGCCGAAATTAAAGGGTTTGACAGACACATGGAGAAGAAAACCCATAATGAGCATTACATTCATTCTTAATTTTTCACAGTTCCACACACATTTCAGGTAACATGTTGGTAAAAGTAATCTGGTACTTCATCTCCCAGCCTAAATTCTTTGGGTTTATATCAGAATTTGTTCTCGAGGGAAAAGAACATTTAACACATTTACATATACACAAAATCAAAAGTATCAAAACATGTATTAGAAACACCAACAGCAGAGGGAGTTTCTAGCAGGATGTCCTGCCTATGGAAACAGCACTGTGTAATGGAAGAGGTCTGGACTGGGTGTAAGTTCATTTGGCTTCTCTTTTGACTTGTGAGGAGCCACCTAAGACCTTGCAAAATTAACTAACCTCATTAAATTATGTTTTCTCATTTGTAATATGCAAAATATTTGTTAGGTCTACCTTGTAGGTTTATCATATGGACTGGTGAAAGAATTTAAGTCAAAAGGTTTTGAAAATACAGTATCATCCAAGTAATAAGATGTCTGAGCTTCTGTATTTCACTCCGCATGTTTGAGTGTGTACGTGTGCGTGCACACATGTGGAATGATAGTCACAGATAGCTAAACGCAAATGTGTGGTTATGCAGGGATTAGTCAGTTTTCTTCAGTAAAGATGGCTTCCATCAGTCATGTTTAGTAGAAAAAGTACATAGTTGGAACTTTAAAAATGTGCCCTTAAGAAAGGTGGTCTTTGTGGGGGGTTTTCTTTGCTGTAAGTTCTAACAGGGCATCCCAGCAATGGAAATTATAATACATGGTTGCATTTTTGTCCATATAAGAAAAATTGGAAGTGTGTAAATTCCATTTAGCTTATTCTTTTTCTTTTCTTTTGTGATAAACATGGGCACTAAAGTAAAACCCACATTTCTTGATTGAAGAAAAGCCAAAGTAATCTATTTTGTTCATTTGTAGTGACAGTCC
This sequence comes from Ursus maritimus, assembly GCF_017311325.1. Classification (NCBI taxonomy): domain Eukaryota; kingdom Metazoa; phylum Chordata; class Mammalia; order Carnivora; family Ursidae; genus Ursus; species Ursus maritimus. The sequence continues at coordinate 63,784,086 of NW_024426774.1, forward strand.
CCATGGCTACCTAAAAAGCATTTCTATTGCCTTTTGTTATTTGAGAGGTGATGGGCTATTTGTCATTTTCTAAATATCACTCAATTCCAGTGAACTCTGTCCGGGGAATAAGGCAGACCTGAAGCAATAGGCATCAACAAACCAGTAAATCCATCAGAGCAAGCAAATAGGTTATCTTTCTCAGCTGACAGTGGAGTACCATGCAGTCCACCCCTGCCCTCACCCTTCCAAATGGAACCTAAAAGAGAACAGCTAAGATTTTAACACAAATTAACAGACAACTCAATGTTAAAGCTGGATTTCCTTCTGTTGCATTACATTTTTCTTGTGATGCTTCAGAACAAATTCTGATAACGTTTGCTAGAAAACCAAAATCAGAGAACATGCATATAATTACACATCTAAGCATACGTTTACCCTTGTACTTATGTATGCATTCTGACATTCATTGAATTTAGTCAGGAAGTCAATAACTGCAAATCTGGACAAAGGGGACTAGCCAGCTATTTCTCCTTAGAAATGGAATCACAGTGGAATGGACACATTACCCTGACTAACCTGGATGAGATTACATAGTAAAATCAAAAACTATGTATGCCAGGGGTCTACAGGTATAGTGAATCTAGTTCTAGAAAGAAAAATGAGTTAATGATTACTACCCTCTCAAAACAGCAGGAAACACTAAGTAAATGTAAATTGTTTAAAAAGTGCCGCAAACAAGCTCAAGTCCTATAATCCACTCAACCTGACCCAAACGCTCAGGCCTCTGAGCGTCTATGGTCAGCCTCTATGAATAATAATTTCACAGGTCTTTCCACAGCATACCCTTACAGAATTAACTTTGAAATTTGCCAAAAATTGGACTGAAAAAATTAATTGGCAGAAATACGAGGAAGGGTGGCCCAGGATCACAGAGAAGGCTGGAAAAAACGCACAGCCTTAGTGAGGAAGTGAAGGCAGTAGAACCCTCCCTCTGTGTGTGGACTGCCTTTTCTGTAACATATTTCAAAAACGGACATGTAATTGACATCTGTAACATTAACAAATATTTTCTGTCAAAGGTTGCTGAAAGTCAAAGGCAAGTAAGAAAGTTTGTTGGAGATCCCTGGAAGGCTTCAGGAAATGTGTCCTTTGAAGACCTTTGAAGTGTCTTGGAAGAATGAATCACTTTAACGGGCAAAGAGGGTGAGTAGGGCACTTGAGGTGGAGAAACACAGTATGAGGGAGGGGCTGGAGGGGCAAAAGTGCAAGGTCTGGTAGAGGGAGCTCACGGACGTGCCCAATTTGACTATAAGGAGAGTGAAGACAAGGCTAGAAAGGTTGGGTAGCCTAGAATATCCAGCCATAAGCTGTGGACTTCATTCACTGAGTTCTCCAAGCTTTTGGGTTTTTAAAATAATGCTCTCACTACCCTATGATCCAGCAATTGCAGTACTGGGTATTTACCACAAAGATACAAATGTAGTGATCCGAAGGGGCACCAGCACCCCAATGATTATAGCAGCAATGTCCACAATAGCCCAACTATGGAAAGAGCCCAGATGACCATCAACAGATGAATGGATAAAGAAGATGTGGTATATATATACAATGGAATACTACTCAACCAACAAAAGAATGAAATCTTGCCATTTGCAATGACATGGATGGAACTAGGGGGTATTATATTAAGTGAAATAAGTCAATCAGAGAAAGAATTATCATATGATCTCACTGATATGCAGAATTTAAGAAACAAGGCAGAGGATCATAGAAGAAGAGAGGAAAAAATGGAACAAGACGAAACCAGAGAGGGAGACAAACCATAGAGACTCTAAATCTTAGGAAACAAACTGAGGGTTGCTGGAGGGGAGGGGGATGAGGGAATGGGGTGAATGGGTGATGGACATTAGGGAGGATATGTGTTGTGGTGAGTGCTGGGTGTTGTAAGACTGAAGAATCACAGACCTGTACCCCTGAAACAAATACTACTATATGTTAATTTTTTAAAAAATAATAAAATCTGTAATTTAAAAAATAATAATAAAATAATGTTCTCACAATTTTTTCAGTTGGTAAAATGTATTGAAAAGCAACTAACGGTGTGCAGACCAGTTAGAGGTTATTTAAAGTGTCAGGCAGGACATGGATTTGGAACTTAAAGGACGGTGGCAGGGAATGGGAAGGTGAGAACGCACATGAGAGTGACTATAAAGACAGTCACAAACGCGCAGGACTCAGCTGCTGCTTGAATTGCAGGGAGTAGGCAGGGAGAAGCAGGAGTTAGAAGAGACCTCAAGGTAAAGAGTCAAAGAGAATCTTCTCCGTGAATTATTAGGAGGTGGCGCTATCCTCTAAAAGCAAAGGGAACCAAGAAGACCTTCAGGGTTTGAAGTCTATGAAAAAGGTTTGGTCCAGCTCTGATTCCAAACTTAGGAAGCTGAAATGGAAGACAGAGTGGAAATGCTGAGTCACAACGGATCCTATCAACCTGAGTCCATGACTCCCTTCTGGAGGCTTTTCACCTGATGGGGAGACTGAGGGAAACAAAACTGGGGCCCACCCAGAGCTGGGTGTCAGCGTGACAGCTGGAAAAGGATCTGACAGAAGAGGATTCTAGGAGGCAGACAAGGGGAGGCAGCAAGGGTTAGTAGACCTTCTGAGCCTATAAGCAATGTGCACTGTAATTCTAGGTGACCTGCGAGAAGTCATTAAAGGAAACAGAAACGGAAAAAAATACACACCTGTCCATCTGAGTCGAAAGCCAGGCAGGCGACTCCATGTGTATGGACATCTTTAAGAATAGACACAGTCTGGACATTATAGGAATCCCATATACATATATATGGTTCCTTCCCAACTTGGCCAGTTGCAACAAGAGTTTTATCTGGGTGTAAGGCAAGGCTGAAAAAGAAAAAAAGAGAAAAAAGAGGCTCTTTTCATATACTCCTGAACAAAGTTAAGAAAAACATTTTCTTTTATCCACATTTGTTTCTCATTTCCATCATCTAACAAGAGAAGCTCAAGAGAAAGAGTCTGAACTGTCCTCAAAGTGATAAATTACCTGATTGGTCTAATGGAAATGCTGAATGGCAAAAAGAGGCTTAGCACAGTTTAACAATAATTTCATCTGATCTTACCCATTTGGGTCACCTTGAAAATCAGACACTATTGTGCTTATAATTTTATGATTAGAAAACCTGTATTGTTCTATAATTGCTTTATGTCAGGATATTTACTTACTAACCTTGAAAATATTACTCAGCTGTTTCAAGTTAGCTTTTGACTTTAATTTGGAAAAAAAAAGCTGTTGCTAGGAGAAAGTGTGCTTCTCAGAATTAATTAAACCTGCTAGCACAAGCTCTGGAAGCCATCCTCATTAGGATTTCAAAGCACGGAGGGGCCTCAGAGTCAAGTGCTGTTTCTGTGTCTGTTGCCATAGATTATGTATTTTAAATGAAAATTTCTATTTTACATAAATCACTCTAACACCAAGAGAACCACAAATTACCATGCTTGTGGTTTGTGTAACATTTTCCCTCTGTAGTGCAATCAAAATAAAACTTTGTCAAATACCAACTAGAATTTCAGGGAGTCTGGAGCAGCCAAGAGGAAGAAATGTCATCGTTGTTATTCCTAGATGAGCAATTACTCTAATGTTTTAAAATTATTGTTTAAAGAAGTTGTGCCTTTCTAAAAATGGTGTTGAGAATTTTTTAAAAGGCACACTACCTATATGAAAAACTAGATGACTCTTTACAATAAAAGAATTTTTTCCTTTTTGATTTCAGCATCTATTTACACAAGTAACAATTTTTTTTCCTTTTCGACTTTCAGCATGATTTTAATACAAATATATGCTCTATAAGCAGACCTGGATTTGCACGCTGCTGCCCCTTACTACCTCTGGTTCTTTGGGCATGTTCATCTCTTTGCCTCAGGTTCCTCATCTATGTAATGGGATTACAACATAAAAGGAGACAATATACAGAAGACAGAGCATTCAGCACAGCACCGGGCTCAGAGTAAGCACTCAAAGCCAAGTTTCATTATCATCATTTGTGTAACTGGCATTTTTATACAACCAACATATGCATATCCCTGTGGATACAGTGCCTCTTTCAAACACAGATTACTTTCTGCCTCTCTCCGGTCTCCATGTGTGCTTCCCCCAAGTTCTGCAGCAACCAAGCTCCCCAGGCTGTCCCCATGAGCTCATCCTCGTCCCACTAAGCTCCCTTCCTGGGCCTCCCACCAAACCTACTGCGGTCTTTTGCATGCAACCGTGAGTACTATCCCCTTTCCTCACTGAGGTCCCCCCCGCCCCAGGCCCTGGTACCGGAGTGCAGCTTGTCTTCCGGGGTGTTCCCAATGCCCCCACTGCCCAGGTCCTCATTCACAGTACTGCTCCCCACACTGGAGGTCGGGTCCGCCTGCACTCTCCTGCCCAGGCTGGTGCTTCGTCAGGTTTTTGTTTTCTTCTTTTTAAACAAAGAGGGTGCAGGTGGAGCCTGCATAGTGGCTTTGTAGCTAGAGGGGAGGAAGGTGTGAGTGTGGGGCCAGATGCAGGGGCAGGGAGCGGATGGGCTGGGAGGGACTGAGCATCAGGGGCGGCTCAGAAGACCGACAATCAGGCCCCAGGTGCTGCTGCCACACCTCTTGCCCGAAAGAAGCGTGATACAAGGGGATCTCGGAGAGTTCTGCGGTGAAGGAGTACACAGATGAGGAACACCTGGGTGCCTCTGGTGCCGGAGGCCTCTCACGTGGGACTCCTCTGTAAGAAGTTTGGCTCCTATCACCTGTCAAGCAAACCCCAATCTCCGTGATGCCTCGTGCCCCTTCCCTCTGCACGCAGAGTCACAGTGTGGGGCACTTCGTCCCAAGGGCCAGGCCAGGTGTGGGGATGGGCTCTGGCCCAAAGGCTATACAAGGGCGGTACCGCCCGAGGCCACAACCCGGGAGTGAAATGCACACACCCCCAGCCACAAGTCTATGACCTTCTAGGAGGAAGGACTCAGACACAGGCCCTTTTCTGCAGCGGCCCTTGGGGCCCAACCGATACCTGCAAAGGTCCAAGGCCTCAGCAACTGTCATTGCACATCCTCAGGGCCAGCTGTTCCTCCTGGCAGCAGCGAGCTGTCTAGCATTGTCCCAGGAGACCCCTGCTGCTGGTTCCTTGAGCCTCTCTCCTGAAGAACAGCCTCAGAGCTTTGCTCTCCTTCTCTGACACAGCCCAACTGACAGCGCCCTGAGATGCGTCGGCTGGCCTCTTCACCCCAGGCCCCTCCATCAGCAAATGTTCTCCTGTGAACAGGGTCCGGGATGCCCGTGGGCCTGGCTGGCGCCTGGGCGGGGTGGGGGCAGTGTGGGCTTTCCCAGGAAGGCAAACACGGGACAGGTGCGCTTCTGATGTGTGTGGGAGTGAGTGCAGGTCCAGATGCCAGGGTAGGGATGGGATGAGCCGGAGGCACTGTGTGTCAGAGGCAGCTCAGAGTGCAGCTCCAGCCCCAGGCACTGCCTCGGCCACCACTCTCTGCAGAGGAAGCCCCGACCCACGGGATCTCGGGAGTTTTAAGGGCCGGAGGAGGAGTCCTGGGATAAGAAACACCTGGGTGCCCTGGATCTGCGTCACCATTTAACAAGTGTTTGCTGGAAAATATATCCTCGGGAATCTTTATAAGGAGTACCAGAAAAAGATAACACATTTAAAAGGTGCAAAGGGCATCCATGTACAAAGACAATACTCAAATTCAGTCTTGCAGAGAGTAGCAGAAAAAGAAATGGGTAAGGTAGGCCAGGGCAGCCCTGTAAGCCCTTTTAAGCAGGCCAGGAAGGTAGGGCACCGGTGCCCATTCTTAGAGGACAGGGCATGAACAGTTGCATAATTTCGTAAGGTAACTCCAGCAGCAGGGAAGGACAGATGGGTGAGAAGTGTTAGGAGAAGAGGCAAGGAGGCCAATAAGGGAACAGGTGACAGTGAGGTAAGGAGGGGTAGAGCGGATGGGAAAAAGGATGAGTCAAGAGGTACTCAAGGGAACGAGAGAAAAAGTTTTCAGATGCTGAAGGCTAAGAAAAGCCTGAGCATGTCAAAGTTGCCTGAAGTTATTTGCTTGGGCAACTTTTAAACTCAGAACTTGCAGCATTAGAGTTTAAAACCTGAGGTCTGATTCTGGGAAAAGGTGGCTTAACGCAATTTTCAGTGAGGAAACCGAGGAGATCCCTCAGGTTAGCACCACATCTGCAGTCCTCAGGGCTGTGAAGAAGAGGGTCTGACTGGACAGTGCGATCCATGAGGGCAGGGGCTGTTTCCATCACTCTACACCCCGTTCCCGGAACATCACATGCAGAGTGGCAATAAAGTGCTTGCCGAAGAGGGAGCAAATGATGCCAACGATCATGGCTGCCATATTGCCTCGCCACACTGACGTGCGCAGTAGGTTCTAAACAGGAACTGGAAAATAAAGAATGAGTGTTTTCCCCCTAGATGGTCAGAGACACTGTCAAGAGACCTAAGCAAAACTTTGCTGGGTCACAGCTTCTGTTTAAAATGTTTGGATAGGGGCACCTGGATGGCTCAGTCGGTTAAGTGTCTGCCTTTGGCTCAGGTCGTGATCCCAGGGTCCTGGGATAGAGCCCCACGTTGGGCTCCCTGCTCACTGGGGAGTCTGATTCTCCCTCTCCTTCTGCCCCTCACCCCGACTTTCTCTCTTTCTCTCAAATAAATAAATAAAATCTTTTTAAAAAAGGTTTGAGATTATTTGGTAGACTCCTGGGGTCCTGAAGTACCCGGAATTTTAAAAAATTCACTCTTCCAGGCAGTTGTTCTTAATATAATTTCAGGCTTCCCAACCTTTCTCACTTTCTTGAATGGGGTGAGGGTGATGAAATAGACAGCTATCAGGAAATAGTGAAAGAGGCCTTCAAAATAATTTACTAGTCTAAATTACTCAATTAGTGATGTGACCCAAAAACATCCCATTATGGATTTCAAGTATTTTTACTCTCGCTATTGTTCTTTTCTTTCATATCAAGGCCCATAAATTTATCACATTCATTAAAAAGTTCACTTCGGAAATTTTTATTTTTTAGTTTTTTGTCAGACGTCCTTTCATGCTGTTCTTTACATCATCTATTCCCAGTGCATGATACCCAGTGACCCAGGTTCCTCCTTTGCCATTTGAACACATTATCAGTTATCTTTTCCCCTTTTGTAAGCCGAGACTCTCTGACCTCACCTCTCTGGCTTGCGTGCAGCTTGACTGCTCAAAATGAGTCATAATGTTCCTATTTATCCGTGTCCATGTCAAGAACAGAGAGAACAGAGAACAAAGTTTATTCATTTGTTACCTTCCCATCAGCTCCTCAGAAACGTCACTCCTTCCACTGGGTGACGGTATCTGTGTATCTTTTAGAGCACAGCCGAGTGGCACTTTACCTTTATTGTAATTTGTCATATCATTTCAACATACTCTTTAAAATTCATGAGGGACCGGGGGAAAACCAACAAGCTTTAATCTCTGAATTTGCAACGCGGAATACGTAAGGTGTCGGATGGGACAGCTGCAGAAGCACATCTACAGGAAGCTCGTCGGAAGCTGCCATCAAGGTATCTATTCCCTTCTTCCCACACCTCTGCACTGAGGAACGCAAGAATTTCCAGAAAAGTCACGTTGAGCTGGATCTGCTTTTTCCTAATCCCAAAACATCTTTGGAATTTTAGTTGAAAAGCACTCAAATGACAGATGTTTATATATGTATGTATTTTCCTCACATAAAACCAACTCCACCCCCCGCTGCACACTACAAACTGTTCTTCGCTCCTTCCAGAGGTGCCCTGAGCCTAAAAAGGGACCCTACAGTAGTGCCTTTAGATGAGCCAACAGATTAAAGAAAGTTAGGTCCCCTTATCCGATTAAGGATCTGTCATGGAAAGAATCATACCTCCTGAATTCCTTCTGATAAGATTTCATCTATGAAATGGCCAACTATTCTGTACTTTCCAGGGAGAAAATTGCAGAAGTGGAAAGCACCATTACACAACACATCTGTTCTACTCTGAGTCTCCCGTTGTCTTCTTCACCATATCACAGTGTTTTACGTCTTTCTGGGACTGAAAGTATTGATACTACTTACTCAGATGTTAAGTCTATCTGCCATTTGAGAATCCATAAATCAAATCTCTTCTATGTTCTTCTAAGAACACTTGCCGTTTTGCAAATCTTGCACATCATTATAGTTATAAAAGCAAAGCTGCAATATTAAAACTTTAAAAATTGACTCCCTTTCCCTGAAGGTCTCGATACAATCGAGGTCTCAGTCCACACCTATATGAAAAGGTTTGGTGTCATTCTATTTTTCCTTTGGTATTCAGTTTATTGCATTGATAGTATTATACACGCAGCAACAAAAAAGGGATCAAGCTTTTAGAGAACTGCTTTTCTCTGTGTATATAAAAATCTGGTTCCCTTGGGAAATCCCATCTTCTGTTACCATAGCAATAGAAAGCACTGCAGAGAAGGACTTTCATCACCCTATCTGGGAGAAGGAATTGATTTGTTTCTCCAGCATGCCGGGAGGGCAAAAGCATGTCTTTCTGATGTCAAATGAAATCAAGATGATTTCCAAATATGTTGTATGAGGAGATGAGAATTAATAGGGTCGTGGAAAGAGGGAGCTTTGCTTATAAAGGTTAAACAGAAAACACTAATCAACACTAATCATGCTTGATTCCTGAAGGCAAAAAATTGTATTTGAGTACTTGTTCCAAGTGCAGCATTTAAAAAATGCTCATGATTCTGACTTAACTTTTTTTTAAGATTTTATTTTTAAGTAATCTCTACACCCAACGTGGGGCTTGAACCCACGACCCCAAGATCAAGAGCTGCACGCTGTACTGACTAAGCCAGCCAAGAGGCTCTGATTTTACTTTTTTTTTTTTTTAAGATTAATGTATTTATTTGAGGGGGTAGGGGCAAAGGAGAGAGAGAATCCTCAAGTAGACTCCCTGCCAAGTGCAGTGCCTGACACGGGACCCTGAGATCATGACCTGAGAAATCAAGAGTCCAACACCCAATCGACTGAGCCACCCAGGCACTCCCTCCCCCAGTTTTACTTTTTAAAGCCTCATTTCATTTTTGCCTAGGCTACTTCAGTGATTCTCTCAGTAATAAATTAATGTTATTATATCTTTTTAAAAGTAGTCTCACTAGGAAAGCATGAAAACTTTCTCCCTGCCTACCCTGAAGATAACACTAAGAGAAATTTCCCAAAGTTGGGGGCCTAAGTGCATCTGGGTGACTGGGCTGAACTATCTGAGAGCAGTGGGGAGGCAGCTGCTCTCTGGGCTGGACAGGGAGTGGCCAGCCCCAGAGGACGTGCACCAGAGGAAGAAAAGGCAAAGGAAGGCTTTATTTGAACACGGCAGCCTGGAGGTAACGTGGCCACAGATGGAGGTGGCTGGGCTCTAGTCTTTGTCCCCCAAGATGCCCTTAGCATTAGAGTGCCATCACTGGTGCTGTGATCTCATCTGATACCACAGAGAGGGAGGGCCCTGCCTTCCAGGTGGGCCTGGGCAGGATGAATGGAAGTGATGGCAATGTGGACAGACTACCAGTGGTCCATTGATTGCCATGTCCTGACCAGTGTGAGCCTGAGGGTACCTGTATGATTGAGCATGGAGATCCCTCAAACTGGACTTCTCAACAACCTCGATGAGTGGTACATTTAATGGGAATTAATGTGATTTAGAAAAATGAAGAAACGAAATATATCTTGCATGCTTAGTACCACCATACTTGCATCATTATGGAAATATATTCCAGTAATACTTTAATACCACATCGAAGAGTGGTTAAGAACGTAGTGGTTTTGCTGCCTGGGATCAAAGCAGGCAGTGGCATGCTGAAGCCAGTTCAGACTGACCAGAAAGAGCTGTTAAATTATAGCAATTTGGGGGATCAATTGTTAAACACAACCACTGTCAAATATTAAGTTATATGAACTTACAACTAAAAAAATACATACTAAAACTCATTACTTCCTAATGATTTTACTACATTTGACTATTATCTTGAGGTTATTTACCATTCTCCTCTCTCTATGGTAGAAATACTATAGAATGATGTGCTACTGCACATCTCTTCACAACTCTGTTTTCAGTACTGTCACGTGAGTGGTTTGAAATCAGCCATTGCGGAAGTATTTACATCATGGAAATCAACAAATACCACAAGTAAAGGCTTGATTTATTGTGTTGTTGGTTGTCTACACTTAAGACATAGAAGGATAAAATGTTAGTAATGCAGAATAGACTTAAAAAGGTGCCATGTCTGTAGCTGTTAAATTGTGAATCACACAAAAAATTGAGAAAATAATCTTCCAATATTCAAAAAATATCATCCAGTTCGGCAGAGCAGTTGCTCACATCATTGACAAATGACTGAAGTGCTGATATACGTCTTTGTTGTTTCACTTTTGTCTTAGTGATATAATTGTATAATATAAATATAATATAAAGTAAAAAGATATGTCTTAGCAATATAATTGAAAATACCAACATTCATGTCAGAACTACATTCATTTGTCAATGATGTGAGGGACTTCTTTTCTGAACCAGGAAATCAAGCATTCATTCCTTGTCCGATTTTGTCAGACCATAGTTGAACTGCAACCAAAGTTTGGCCACAGATGCATGAGTTCAACAAAAATCAATGAAAACATTCTATGAGAATCGATTGGCTGTATGGAATTTACAATAAGGCGGATACTTTTTTATTATTTGTAAATTGTGTGCCACCCATCATTTATACCAGTAAAATGTATCGCGAACCTTTAAGGGTATATGCATACATTTTTTTTTTCTCTTGAAGAGCTGCTTATTAAACAGTCATCAGTACATCACTGAAGCGTATCTCCTCTACTTACTGGCACAAAATAGTTTCTCACAAATCACCTTCAGCAAATTACTCAACTTCTATGTGCCCCAGTTTCTCTTCCATAAAATAAGAATAGTAACAGTACCAACAAGAAAGAAGGTAGGTAAAATTGTGAGGGTTTAATAAATCCTAAGGTGGTGATTAAAACAGTAGTGCTTAAAATCTATCGGGCACTATATAGGTATTGTTATTATTAACCGCCACGTGATGGAATCTGCTCAAAACAAACATACGTGAAACTCGTTCTTCCCCCCTGAGGACTGACATTCTTAACCAGGGAAACTCATCTCCATAGAGTTATTGTGAACTAACCTTCAAAATTTAAAAATAACACTACCCTCTGAGAATTAAACGGTTAAGAACTACATGCAATGGACAAGATTGGTTGTTTAAAGAAGTTATCCTAAGGAGAAAATATCCGAGGCAAGAACAGTCTTTGGAACTCTAATCCAGTCACAACTGGCAGTGAGAGAATTCGGACTCAACCACCGAAATCAGTAAATCTGAGTAAAAATGTTAATAGAAGGGAAAGTTCTGTGTAAAGCCTTCATAGAAAATAGTCATATTTAAGACAGAATAGTATTGGTTAAGGATAGACATATAGATTGATGAACAGAATTGAGTCTAGAAATAGACCCACGCTGATATGGTCAATTGATTTCCAACAAAGATGTTAAGGTAACTCAAAGGGGGAAGGATAGTTTTTTTCAACAAATAGTAATGGAACAATTAGATACCCACATGGAAAAAAGGAACCTCAACACTTACCTCTCATCAACCACAAAAATGATCTCAAATGACCAGAGATCTCAGTGTAACAGCTAAAAGTATACAACTGATAGAAAAAACACACACTTTGCGACCTTTGAAAGACAATGTTTCTAAGAGAAGAAACAAAGAACACAAGCCATAAAAGAAAAAAATGATAAACTGGACTTCAAAATTAAAACATCTGCTCTTTGAAAGACACCATCAGGAAAAGGAAAAGGAAAGCCATGGACTGGTAAAGAAAATTCACAAAGGAATTTTGCCCTCAATACATAAAGAATGCTTACGATTTAATAGTAAGAGGACAACCAAATTTAAAATATGGCCCAAAGACTTGGACATTGTCAAAAACAACTATAATTAAAAAGACTGACATTCCAGGTGTTGCTGAGGATGTAGAGCCACTGGAATTACATACCTTGCTGATGGGAATGTAAAATGATAAATCACTTTGGAAAGCATTTGGCAGTTTCTTATAAAGTTAAATATATACTTACCATATGATCTAGCAATTCCATTCTTGGTTATTTACCCAAGAAAAAAGATATGTCTAAACAAAGACGTACATACAAATTTCACAGCAGCTTTATTTATAATAGCAAAAAACTGAAAATAACACAAATAGCCATCAATGGGTGAATGGATAAAGAAATTATTATATAGTCACACAATGGAATTGTTCTCGGGAATAAAAAGGAATGAACTACTGACACACACATCAACATGGATGACTCAAAACCATTATACTGAACGAAAGAATCCTAGAGTATCCAATGGAACATTCACACCAATATCTTCACCATACAAAGGTGGGACCCAACAGATACTATCTAAAGTTGATGACTCCAAAAATAAAGGTATAAAAATATAACTTAAAGTTACAAAGGTAAATGTTAAGGGAATTAAAAATAATGAAATAACCTTTTGGGGAAGAGAAGGAAAGAAGCAAGAATGATATATGTAAACTACATTCTCAAGTATCTTGGAAGGAAGTCAGTCATGGGTTGGATTCTAAAATGGATTAATCACAAAATAGCAATTAATCCTACTGGTTTGAGATGTGGAGGTAACCACCAGGAACAACAAAAACAAAACAAAAAAGAACAGCCCTAAGAATCAAAAGTGTTCCTTTGGAAAGTAAATTGGGGATGGGAAAAGGTGGGGCAGGGACAGTTTTTCATAATATAAGGCATTCAGTAATCTTTGATTTGTGTATCTATATTGCTTTGATACAAATATAAAAATTAAGCAAATAAAAAAACAATTACAGAGAAACAAAAATTGACTTATTTACGCAAAAAAAAAAAAAAAAAAAGAATGTATCTGGTGGTTTAGAAGTCTTCCACAGGCAGGAAGTAGGAAGGGATATCTGATGACTATATCAGATTTATCAACCCCCAGATGTTCTCATCAAGTACAATTGTTACTGATAAAATGATTTTGATCAGCATGGCTTGTCTTACAATTCATTCTTTGAAAAAGGAGAAATACTGCCTTAAGACTGTAGCACAACAATTTAGTAATGAGAAGTTTCACTAATGAAAGGGGTCTACATGAAACCCAGCTTTCTGAAGCTATTCATCTTGTTTTTTCCTCTTCAAGCAAGGAGCATGACTCAAGCATTGAGGGCTATATTTGGCAGAAGTCCTGTTAATTTAGGATAATTAAATATGCCAGTCATGTGTTTCAGTAAGGTCTGATTAATACTTTAGAGAAGTCATTAGTGAATCCATCTGGTCTAGTGGCTTTGCCAGATGGCAAAATGCTACTACCTCTATCTGTTCTGCTCTTGAAATATTCTACTTCTATTGTAAAATAGCATGCAGTTATTTTCAGGGTAAGCCTTATTTGCTAGTTAATATTCTCAAAGGATCTGGAAGGTGCAAGGCAAGCCTCACAACTGTGTTAACACCATGCCAACTGAGCCACAAGATCTCAAGGCTGTATTAAACGGCCTCTTGTTCCACTGCTGAATTCTAAATGATTTCATCATTTCCGTTTCCTCAAAATGTTCTACGTTAAACATTTCAGATGGTGCTGCTCCATTTGTGACTGGAGAGTCAGAACTACAGGGAGAGGTAACCAGCTGTATTTCACACCTGTGAGATTATAATACTCCAGGATGAGGAGAACCCTGGAAGTACTTCCTCCATGTGGATGGTCATCTAAACGGGAAAGTGGCCAGTTTCGATTTTTTTTTAATTACAGAATTGCACAGCTCTGTGAGAGCACCATAAAACGACTATCTTAAAGTTGTTTTGGTTCTTTGACCATGCAGAGTTAACCTTTGACTTATTAATTCCCTAACCAGCTGGACTGAAATGCAAGGTATTCTGCAACGCATTGACAATGGCAACTTTAGTACCAGTTGGTGTCTAAGGTAAATGCTTAAATCCAATTCATGCCTGAGGACTTGGAGCTGCTGGGGGAGGGTTTGGGGCAGCTTGATGAGGGTATGAGGCAAAAATAAAGCTAGAAAAGATCCCTAAATTTTATTGCCGCCCTCAACCTCCAAACCCTCAAGTCTATTCTTTTTTTTAAATAATATTTATTTTGTTATATTAGTCACCATACAGTACATCCCCAGTTCTTGATGCAATGTTCCATGATTCATTACTTGCATATAACACCCAGTGCACCATGCAATATGTGCCCTCCTTAATACCCATCACCGGCCTGTCCCAATCCTCCACCCCCCTCCCCTCTGAAGCCCTCAGTTTGTTTCCTCAAGTCTATTCTAAGGCTAAGCATTAGGTTGAGCTGAAGCCCCACTGTCTCCTAATAAAGGCCAAATTTGCATACCTAGTTGACTTAGTTGACTGTGATCAGAATTTATATTTATGGAACTATTACTTCCAAGACCACCCCCTGAGCATCTGGGAACTAGGGGTACCACACTAGAGCAACTCGTGCACTTAGAACTCTGGTTTTTATTTTGCTCTTGGTTGATAGCACTTCCCTTTGGTTTTATCTTATTCCTCTTCCTTCCCCTCTTTTCCTCCCTTTTTCTCTGTCTTTATGTTAAGTGTCATATTTTTTCCAGCATTTCTCTGTGTTTGGAGAGGAGCAGGAAGGGTGGGAAGGTATACATCTGACATCTCAGTCCCACATGTTCGCCGGAACTAGAAGTCCATGCTTGACTCTTAACCACCACCCTCAATTCTGAACAGCTGGGATTCTATCATTGTAGAGCTAACACTAAACTTGGCATAATGACTAATTAAAATCTTTTTGAGATCTAGATGTGCAAGAATATCTGTTTCTATTGAGTAGAGATGGTTACAGAGCAATGCCACCTTCCACTACCATTGTCTTTCATCACCGCAGACACCTTCAATGCAATGTGGGCAATCTGGAAAAATCAAAATGGGGTGCAGGATCATCTATCTTTGAGGCACCTGCACTCTATGGTAAAGCAAAAATATGGGATCCCAGAGGCCCAGAGAGAAGAGGCCAGAATGAGCAGACTGGCTTTTGCATGTGGGTATGAATTAGTATAAAGAAGGGGTGATTTCCTTAAGAAACTGCAGAGCAAGTATCTAGCACCTGTGCCCTTAGTAGACCAGGTGCCAAAGAGTGCTATTAGACCTCTAGGCTCTAGGGGCAAAAACTAGTTATAGCTTGGACTCTGCTGTGCCAAAAGAGAAGGGAAGATGAGTACCCTTCTGATGACTGGGTTCTCAAAAGATGACAGCCAACCTCAGAAATGTCTCTTGGGATGTACCTTCCTTTGATGTTTTGTTTTGGTTTGTTGTTTTGTTTTGTTTTGTTTTGTTTTGTTTTGTTTTTGCTGCTTGATCTATTAACCACAGAAAAGAATACCAGTATCTCCCACTCAATGTGAATGGATCAATTTCTCCAAGTAGGTCTGTTGAGTTTTGCATTTTATTTTTTAGGCTGTGTTATTTGGTACATACAAGCTTAGGACTTTTTATTTTCCTGGTAAACCACTTTATTATCATGTAGCTACTTTCTTTATCCCTAGTATTTGATTATGCTTTAAATTCTATTTTATAAGATATTAATTGAACCATACAAGCTTCCTTTTGGCTAGAATTTGCCTGGTATATCTTTCTATCTTTTTACCGTCCACCTTTCTGCACTTTTAACCTTTAGGGATATCTCTTACAAAGGATATAGCTGGATCTTTTTAATCCCAGGTGAAAATCTGTATCTATTAACTGGAGAATACAGTTTATTTGTACTTCATATAATCATTGAGATATTTGGATTTATGTCTGCCACTTATTTTATGCATTATTCATCCTGTTTTTTGTTTTCTAGTTTTTCTTCCCTTTAAAATTTTTTTTTAATTTCTTTTTTTCTCATTTTTTCCCATTCTTTAAAAGTTGTTTTCCCATTCTTTTAATAGTTGTTGTGTCTTCTATTGTTCTATTATGGATTAATCTAGAAATGTTAACATGCATTCTTACAAAAATCTAAAGTTAAGCATTAACTACCTTCTTCTTTAACCATGTAAGAACTTGAGAACACTTTTTAACTCCTATCTGTGCTCACATTCTAATTCTACCGTTATTTTACTCATTTTTTAACATACAATTTAGACATTATTATTATTATTATTTCATGCAGTCAATGTTTATTTAGTTATCTATACATTTACCAACTTTGCTCTCATTTCTCTTGCCTCTCAGGTATTTCAATCTCAGATCATTCTTTCCATCTTAAGTACATCCCTTACATTTCTTTAGTGGAGGTCTGAAAAAATTCTTGTTTTACCTGAAAATTTCTTTATTTTGTTTCTATTCTTGAAATACAGTTTCACCAGATACATAATTCTAATATAACTCCTCACTCTATTCTCCACCTTTCTAAACCTCTCTGTCCTAGACCATTTATTCAGATATACTTCTTTTTTTAATTCTGTTTATTTCAAAGCTCTAATAGATTCTTTTTCAAATCTTAGTTATTTTAAATAATGTCTTGCTCCTAATCTGTATTTTAATCCCATATTCTATTTCTTTAAACATATTAATCATACTCATTTTTAATATATATATAGTATATATATATATTTTATATATTTTTTATTTATATATATTATATATATGTATATACTGATTTTTTTTTTTAACTGAAGCCTCATGCTTCTTGGAATTTTATCTGTGGGAATTTTTTGAGACTCAGGGAAAAAGTACATTCCTCTAGAAGACTTGTACTTGCTTCTGTGGGCACTTGGGGACACCAGTGTGCAAGGATCATTGTGTGAGGTTTCGTCAGACCACAAAAGCAGTGTGAATTTGTATTTCAAACCTATATGAGAGCCATCACATGATCATACATTTTCAAAAAGGAGATTTTATTTCCCTTTTCCTCATAATGTTTTATGCAAGCAGGTTGCTTTGTTTTGTTTTGTTTCTAGTTTACTGTTACAATGTAGGGCCAGGTCTTTGGGGTTCTAACTGTACCAGCATCTACCGTTAGACCATTTTTTCCTCTGTCACCAACGTCCCATGAGGTCATCCAAATAGAAGCTCAAGAACACCAGAGTTTAGCTTATGCCCCAGAGCAAAGACCATCTTGAATACTGACTGTTTTCTCTGGGTCTCAACCTTCACTTCATTTTTGGCCTTTAAGCATTCCTTGACTTACCAGCTTATTCAGAAATAAATTTTAAATTATATTTTAAATATTTTATCCAGCATTTTTAATTATTCTCAGTGGGAGAGTTGTTCAGGTTATCTGATCTTGTACATTTCTAAAACACGAGTCTGTCCCTTCTGCAATCTCACTACTACTGCTCTGATTTACGCTCCTTGCTAGTGTTTAGAAATCACTTCATAATCCTTCACTGCACTTACTACAGTCTATCTGGAATCATGATTAGACCTGTTTTAAACATGCATCTCATGTTGTGAACTATAAGCCTGATTTGTTGATTGTTATTTCACAATGCCACCATCTACCACACATACACGAGCACACGAATGCACATACACTTACATATACTTACACACTCATTAACCTACCCTCATCCATGCAGCCTTACACGTTCTCATCCACATACACATTGCAGACCACTGCACCTTGCACAGGAAGCACTCAGCACAGACTTAGGTGAATCACATTTTATTTTCGTATCTTTAGCTTTTGATGCCCAACTTATACCTAGATCATTGTTTTTGTGCAGTCTGTGATTTCTAGATTTGGCGATCATCTGAGATCTTGTTCTGAGTACATGTGATTTCATTGATTTCCGCTCCTGATCTGTGACCCTGGATGAAGTGTGTGTGATGGATGAGAACTCTGACTTTGGAGTCCTATAGACCTGCATTTGGTTTGGATCTCAACTCTACCATTTACTGACTGTAAGAATGTCAAAAGTTAAATAAGGTTTTCTCTGGGCCTCAAGTTTCTTATCTGCTAAACGGGGTAAATGTAAACATTTAGCACAAGGTTTGGGACTCAATGAGCACTCAACCAATAGAAGCTGTAAGTTTCCAGGTCTTTTAGCATGACAACTAAAATTATTTTTTACCAAGTGAACTGAATTTAAAACCTTAAACATGTGAGATAGGTTACTTATTTTGATTTTTAGATGTGGAAAATAAAAACTGAAATAATTATCTTTTTCTCATTCTTTCTCTTTTGGGATCGCTAGTTATAATTCTACCAGTATTTTTAAAGAATGTTAACTACAAGAGGGCAGGGATTTTAGTCTGTTTTCTCACCAGTGACACTGGATCAGCACAGTGCCTGGCGCCTAAAGGATGCTTTATAAATACTTACTGAATGAATAAATAAGTCAACACACATAGCTCCAAGTGTCTGAATAAGAGGAAGTCAGGTGAAAGAACACATTAAATGATATAGGCACACTTCATGCATATAATTCCTGTCACAAACTCTGCAGATCATGAAGAAAGAAAGAAAGAAAGAAAGAAAGAAAGATCATGAAAAATGTAATTTGTACTCAACGTGAATAGTTCCCCAAAATATTTATTTAAAATTATCCAGAAGATTAAAATCTAATTTTATAAGTGCCATACTGACATAACATTTTAATTCACAGGGCCTCATGTCTTTCTAACTAAATTAGGTACAAAATTAAAAATAACCACGTTTGTGATATTGGTTTTGAAAAATTGCATATTAGATTCCTTATAATAGTTTGTATAGCAAAAATGTTCAACAGAAATGAAGAAAGGGTCTTTGAAAGCCAAGAACACAGCAAACAAGCCTAATTCAAGGTCACCAATTTTCCTTTGTATTTTAGTTCAGCACAAATGGTTCAGCAAGGAGAAAAAAAGCTTTATCTATATTCTATTATTTGGCAAAAAAGACAAGCATGCCCTTCCTCAGAGCAGAGGTATGACATCACAAGGGGGAGTCAAGCATGAATAAACTCTCCCTTTAAAAGAAAGCTCATGCAAGCAGCACTTCAGTGTCCAGGCCAACCTCACCCATTACTTCATATTCACAGACATGTCATAGGAAATGATTTTCAATTCTAATGGGAAATTTTTACAGAGCAGAAATTAATGTCCATGGTTAAGTAAATCCAAGAAAACAGTACATGAAGGATAACTCTGTTTAGGCTCCTTAACCCTTAATGCAATGGGAGTCCCCTGCCAGCTCCTGTTTCAGAGGCTTTGTCCATGTGGTCAAGTCTAACCCCCAAGAAGGGTCTAGCTGGGCTGGAACTGAGGGTCCTACATACATACTATGTAGAGACAACACCCTCTACACTTCCCCTCGCATTCTCCCATATCTGATTTCATCCACTAAGGGTAAGAAATTTAAAAATTGCTTGAGGCCAAAAAATTTGCACTCTGTCCAGAATGGTGGTTCAACCATCTCCCCATCCAAATATCTGATACACCAAGGGGTGCAGTGAGAATGCACAGAATGCAGGCTGTGCCAACAGGCCCAGAAAAGAATTTACCAACTTGGAGGGCAGAATGTGGTCCATGAGCCTCTAAGTCAATTTATGTTAGTTTTAAGAATAATGAAAGCACCCCTGAAACAAATAATACATGATATGTTAATTAACTGATTTTAAATTAAAAAAAAAAAGAATAAGAAAGCATGCATGTAGTGGGGGGTCTCTGAAAATTATGACTGTTTTAGGATATGTTTGATGATAATTAATGTCCATAGTTTTAAAACAGGTACTCCCCCCAAAAATCTGGCTACAATGTACTCCTTAATTCAAGCTTTGTTTTGATGGAATAGTGGGTGATACCTTTAACATCTAAGTCCTGAGCTAGTTGACCCTTCTAGGCAGCTATCTGATCCTTCTTCAACTATGAAAAAATAAGGCACAGAGTAGTTAAGTGTTGTGCCAGAATCTCCCAGTTAGTGGCAAAGCTCTACATCAGCTTGACCTTTAGACCTCTGGATGAGCTCCATGGCTGGCCTTAAAAAAAAAAAAAAAAAAAAAAAAAAAAGCTGGATTTCAAATGAATAACATGTTCTCCAGGGAAAGGTACCACAGAAATAATGAGACTGTGAGCAAAGGACCTGAACCAGTAACAGTTAACAACCATTATTTCTGTTAATCCTCAGTATAACCTTGGGGAATAGTTATTATGTTCTGATTTTGCAAATGGGAAAATCAAAACCATGATGAGTTACCACCTCACACCTATCAGAATGGCTAAAATTAACAACACAGGACACAGCAGGTGTTGGCAAGGATGTGGAGAAAGGGGAACCCTCTTGCACTGTTGGTGAGAATGCAAACTGGTGCAGCCACTCTGGAGAACAGTTTGGCAGTTCCTCAGAAAGGTAAAAATAGAACTACCCTATGATCCAGCAATTGCACTACTAGGTATTTATCCAAAGGATACAAAAATACACATTCAAAGGAGTACACGGCACTCAATATTTATAGCAGCATTATCAACAATAGCCAAACTATGGAAAGAGCCTAAATGCTCATTGACTAATGAATGGATAAAGCAGATGTGGTATGTATATACCATAGAATACTACTCAGCCATCAAAAAGAAGGTTACCTTGCCATTTGCAATGACAGGGATGGAGCTAGACTTATCTTAGCGAAATAAGTCAATCAGAGAAAGACAAATACCATGTGATTTCGCTCACATGTGGAATTTAAGAAACAAAACAGATGAACATACAGGAGGGGAAAAAAGAGGGGGGAATAAATCATGAGAGACTTTTACTTATAGAGAAAAAACTGAGGGTTGATGGAGGGAGGTGGGTGGGTAATGGGTTAGATGGGTGGTTAGTAAGAAGGAAGGCACTTGTTATGATAAGCACTGGGTGTTGTAAACGATGAACCACTGAACTCTACTCCTGAAACCAATATTGAACTGCATGTCAACTAGAATTTAAATTAAATAAATAAATAAATAAAAATGATAGACAAAAGCAAAAAAATAAAATAAATAAAATAAAAAGAACCTTAAAATGTAAAAGCATTCTTAGCCCAATGGGCTATACAAAAACAGGCAGCCAACCAGATTCGGTCTGTGGGATGTTGTTTGGCAGTCTGAGTTATACCATCCTTCTTTTAGTATCTACTGGATGCCAACAGCCAATTAAGAATCTAATTTGCCAAAGGGTTAAAAATCTAGTTTGTCAAAGGGTTATTTGACTTCTCAGCACCAAAATCCATAGTTTTGACGTTGAGCATATGGCTTACAAGAGAAAATAAATTATTTCTTTTTTATTATAAAATATTTCAAACATATAAATATATACATTCATATGTGCATATAATGTGTGTATATAAGGCATAAAAAATAAAATGAACACCCATGGGCCCATGAGCCAGTTTAAGACAAATATTACCAAACAATGATGCTCCTCCATACCCCTCCCCCATCACAGCCTCCTCCCTTCGCAAGAAAATACCACTATCCTGAATTTGGTCTTCATCATTCATTAGTCTTTTTAATATATAGTTTTATTATTCATGTGTGCAAGTCTGTATTTGAATTTTATTTAAATGGTGTGTTATTATACATATACTTCTAGCACTTGCTTTCTTTCATTCAACATTACATTGTGAGATTACATCCACATTTGGTGTACCAAAAAGAAGAGGAAGAAGAAGAAGAAGAAGAAGAAGAAGAAGAAGAAGAAGAAGAAAGAAAAGAGAAGAGAAAAGAAAAGGAAAGGAAAGGAAAGGAAAGGAAAGAAAAGAAAAGAAAAGAAAAGAAAAGAAAAGAAAAGAAAGCAAGCAACATGTCTACCTACAGGAGAATGGATAACGACATCATGGTATACAGAATATGATGCAGGAGTAAATTTAAATGAAATAAAAACAACAGACTTCTGAAATGAAATGGTGAGGGGCCCTGTGGCAAAACGTATGCCACAGTTGCAAGGACTCGCCCAGACTTCCCAGTTGAAAGCAGAGTATATTACTCTGAGACACTGGCTCTGAAAGGATTCCAGGCAGAACCTTGTTTCCCAAAAAAGAGCAAAGGTGTATAAACGGAAACATGGAGGGGGAAAAAAGTAAAAGGAAAAAACAAACAAACAAAAGCAATAGATTTCTAACTAAAAATATAAATTAGATTTCAAATAGTCTATTGAGGTTTAAAAATGACTGGATTAAGAAGTTGTGGTCCATATATACAATGGAATATTACTCAGCTATCAAAAAGAACGAGTTCTCAACATTTGCTGCAACATGGATGGCACTGGAGGAGATAATGCTAAGTGAAATAAGTCAAGCAGAGAAAGACAACTATCATATGATTTCTCTCATCTATGGAACATAAGAACTAGGATGATCGGTAGGGGAAGAAAGGGATAAAGAAAGGGGGGGTAATCAGAAGGAGGAATGAAGCATGAGAGACTGTGGACTCTGAGAAACAAACTGAGGGCTTCAGAGAGGAGGGGGGTGGGGGAATGGGATAGACTGGTGATGGGTAGTAGGGAGGGCACGTATTGCATGGTGCACTGGGTGCTATACGCAACTAATGAATCATGGAACTTCACATCAAAAACCAGGGATGTACTGTATGGTGACTAACATAATATAATAAAAATAAAGAAATAAATAAATGCCAAAATCCTTTAAAAACATATCTTATGTGGAGTTATCAATCTCAAACATCGGTTCACTGATGAGGAGAGGGAGGGAAGGGAAGAGAGAGAGAGAAAAGCTGCAAGTGAATTCCTTTGAAGAGCGTAATGCTGGGGACAAGAGTTGGGGGTGGGGCAAATTTTCCCGGCTTGAAAGTGTTTACTCCTCTGAAAAAACGGACTTAGAGTTATGCCATGGAGGCCCAAATTCAGCTGCTTGGAAGGTACATTAGTAAATCACAGACATGACTGATTGAGACTCAAGTGATGTCCACCATTAGTCTTCTTTTCAAGGCCGTAAAACAAATAGGCCTATTAATGCTATTGAAACTGTACATTTATCTAATTAGAATGACTCAGGTCCTTTGCCTTTCTATATTAAAAAAATATGTCTATAAATTAATGTTAAAGCAGACATCTCACTAATAAATCTAGGGAAAATATCAGTACCACAATGTTGCATTAATTCATACTAATGACTTTAAAATTCACTGCAAATTACTGATTGACTTATAAATGGAAAAAAATGTGCTTAGAAATAAAAAACAAGAAAATAAAATACGGCATGTATATCTTATGACTTCATGAAAAATATGTTAGGATACAACTAAAACTTCACGTATCTTTCTAGAACCTGTTTGCCAGGGTTAAAAAGCACAAAGCTGACACTCCCCAGTGACAGTATGGCATGACTCTGTGGCAGACTTAATCTATTTCTGTGGCTGCACCCTGGAGCTTTTCCTCTCTTCCCCAAAGTTCTCTCCTTCTAAGATTCTGAAACAGGATATTTACCCCCAACATAATATTATAAATATTCTAAATATTTTGTTCTAAAATATAATTTACTCCCAGCTCTTCCCAAATCACTATCTTTCTCCAGAATTCCAGGAAGATTCAGGTAAAATTATGTTGAGCATGCACTAGGTGTAGGGAGGTTAGAAGTGAGTGTGGGTCCACACTGAGTTAGTTACAGAACCTGCCTTTAAGACATTTATAACTCAGTAAGAAAGACACATGTGTAAGCAATGTGTAAGATAGGGCAGGTGATGCCGCAGTAACCAAGAGCCTGTAGTCTTAGTGACAGTCCTTCCTCATGCCACACAGCTACTGTGAGTCAGCAGACGGGCTCTCTCCAGGACCCAGGCTGGTCCAGTGGTCACTATTTCAAACATGCCAGAGGGGAAAAACGTGGTAAGGTAGACATTGGCTTTTAAAGTTCAAGCAACACATATTACTTCTACTCATATTTCATTGGCTAACGCAAGTCACATGGCCACACCTAACTAAGAGGGAGGGGAGGTGCAATCGGACCATGTGCCAGGAAGGACAGACAGCTGGAATATCTGTGAATAGCATCTGTGACAACACAAGAACCAATAGCTGTATAGTAAAGGGAAGGATAATCAAGGTGTCGAACGATGGTGGAGAACAGAAGGATGATTAAATCTGACTGGGACATAGAGGTCTTCAGGACCCATGGCTCCTAAGCTGGACCTAGGAGGATTGTATTAGGTAAAGGCTGTGTGGTGGGAAGACAATTGAGGATGAGAAGCAAGATAAGCAAAGGTGCTAAGGCTTGTGTCTGCAGGGGGTGTCCAGAGTGTCTGAGAAATGAGAACCAGGGAGGATGCAAACAGTTCACATGGATGTAGGACAAAGAGGAAGCTGAACAGTCAAACCATGCTGAGCATAAATGCTAGAAAGCAGGAGGCCACTGAGAAAATGTTCTGTGCATTAATAACAATATTTAAGCAGCTTGATAATTTTTAAAGGGATGTTATCTACTTTTATCCCTCACACCAACCCAGATAGACATACCCACTATAAATATGAGGATACTAAGAGATAGATCACAGGTCAGGAAGGGGCTCAAATTCAAATCTCTCGCTATATTCACTAAATCATATTAACAAGACATGACTGAAACTGTTTTATTCATTCATTCAACAAATGAATGAATACCACTGAATACCACTGTGGGAAGTGCAAGGGATATACTGAGGAACAGGACAGTCTGTAATTTCACATCATTTAAAGTATCCTTCAGGGGCTCCTGGGTGGCTCAGTCATTTAAGTGTCTGCCTTTGGCTCAGGTCGTGATCCCAGGGTCCTGGGATCGGGCCCCATGTCGGGCTCCCTGCTCGGTGGGGAGCCTGCTTCTCCCTCTCCCTCTGACCCACCCCCGCTCATGTGCTCTCACTCTAGTGCTCTCTTTCAAATAAATAAATAAATAAATAAAATAAATAAAGTATCCTTCAGGAGACAGACAAACAAGCAAATATAGTGACTTACGGGATGCATGAGGAGCACAGAATAGAGAAGCAAGAGAGGGGATGCTGGGACCTTTCAGAAAGCTACTAAGAAACAAGATGCTGTTCAACAGGTACACAGTTTCTGTTATGCAAGATGAATAAATTCTAGAGATAACGCTGGACAACACTGTGCCTACGATACTGTAATGTACATTCAAAAATTTGTTGAGAGGTGCCTGAGTGGCTCAGTCAGTTAAATGTCCAATTCTTGATTTGGGCTTGGGTCACGATCTCAGGGTCATGGGATCAAGCCCCGCGTGGGGCTCCATCCTTAGCAGAAAGTCTGCTTGAGATTCTCTTCTCCCTCTGCCTCTGCCCCCCCAAAAATAAAATAAATAAATAAAATAAATATATCTCTAAAAATAAATAAATCTTTAAAAAATCTTTTTTTTAAATAATTGTTAAAAATTTTTAAAAGAATTTGTTAAGGAGCTAGATCTCATGTTAAGTGTCCTTATCACAATTTTTTAAAATAATTTTTTTAGAAAAAGCTATTAGGAAGCCACTGAACCAGGGCAGTGTGAGAAGGGACACAAAGGGGAATATATGTAGGGAAGTAAACCTGGGAGATGCAATCAGCTGACTGGCAGAAGAGCAGGAGAAGTGGATGGGACAGGAGCATAGCTTTCCAGGTGGGACTGGGAAGCAACCCAGGAAGGAAGCCGATGGGAAGAGACGATGAACTGTAGGCAGGGACCATGCCTCTTGTGTTCACTGTGCCTGTTGAGAAACTGCTCAAGTAATGAATACTTCCATTTTGGATACATTGAGTTCTAGGCAGCTTCAGATGGTCCAGTAAGGGGTAGGGAATCTCAGTCCAGTGCTCTGGAGAGAGGTTAAGGCTGAAGACATGGATTTGGAAGTTACATGATGAAGACCATGCCAGTGCCAAACCCAAAGGGTATGTCTTCATTCTCACCAGCCTTGCCTTCTCGGTTTTCACATTCTCGGTGATGTCAACATTCCTGGGTTTGCTTCTTTCCTTTGTGGTTATCCTTGATACATCCTCTTAAGTTATTCCACAACATGTACTCTCTTCCTGACTGTAGGAGACCCCAGGGCACTGTTCTTTCAATCCACACACTTCCACTACACATAGAGGCATTCTGGCTCTGGAGCATGTTTTTTCTCATTAAGCCAGGAAGATTAGGATATGTTATGAAATGACAATGGTTTTATTTTTCCCTCCAATAACAAACATATATGGATAATTCTCATCAATTAATTTAGGATTATTACTACAAATATTATGAGCTTGTGTTCACTGAAATAGATTTCATAAGACTAATATGTTGGGTTACACAATGCTTAGAGTATTTTATTATATTTTAACAAAATATTTATAAAATAACTTTTTATGAAAAGGGATTTGCTATCCATTACAAATCCCTGAGAAACCTTTCCACCTCACATAGTAAAGGAAACTAAAATAAACAATATTTATTGAGTATCTCGTTAGAGTACAGGTATCAGATGCTTACATACCTGAATGAATGCACAAAAATTAAATTCTCACATGCATGAAAAGGTTATACAAAATCAGTATAAATAATTTTAAACAGCTCACACATTATTTTAATGTCACCACCAAAGAATACTATTAGACTTCAAAATTCTAAAGTTGTACAAACAGTTTGGAAGGATTATTTCTCAGGAAATGGCAAAGCACTGCCATTTACTCAAACTGAAAAGACCGTAGACGGAAAGGTGCGAACCAGCCTGGGATGTCACTCAGCTGGACTAGGAGCTGTGCAGACACTGCAGGGGTTCACAGTGGGCGACGACAGGCAGGAATAGGAGAGGAAACGCAGGTTCCCTGGAAGGAACAGTCTTACAGACGGGAAGGTAGATGAAGAACAGCTAGGCGTGATGCTTCAGAATCAGGTGGGCAAGCAGGGCTGAGGAAGAGTACGTGTTTAGCAATGCCCAGGTAGCAGGTGAGGCCCAGGTTCCCCCCCCCATATTAGGGAAGATAGATAATAAGAGCAGACATTAAGGCTAAAGACATAGATTTGGAAGTTACATGATGAAGATCATGTCAGTGGCCAAAGCCAAAGGCTATGTCTTCAGTCTCACCAGCCTCACCTTCCTGGTTTTAGCATTCTATAGCAGGTAACTAACAAGTTCCCCAAGGGAACTTTAAAATGGAGTGCACAGTAGCAACCTCAATTCACATGTACGAATCTAGGGAACAATGCACAAGCCCAGAGGCAGGGGGTTCAGGTAGCCAGGGAAGGGGCTAGAACTACCTCCATCAGAGCTGTCTCGGGAGTTAAGTCTGCAGGTAGAGGACACAAAGGACTTAGCTACGGGCTGGGACATGGGTACCGCAAAGGCAAAGAGAAAAGAAGGGCTGACAGGAACTTACAGAAGGATTATTAATTGAAGCTAAAGTTAACTCAATTTAGAAGTGAACTCAAGATATCCTTTTAAACTCAAATCTAAGTATTAATGTTAATGGCAAAGATTAATCATTTATTACAGATTCACATAAATTTTTGTGACATCTAAAGTCTAATATTGGGCCAAGTTTCTTGTTCACTGCATTTCTCCAAAAGTGGCATTCTCTTTAATGATTCCATTTGCAGGGGGAGAAAAAAACCATGTAGGAGTCCTACAGAATTATCAAACGGAAGTTTTTTACTCACTGAGGTTTTATGTGAATTGCTAATTTAAATAGAAAAAAGAGCCTACTTTGAAAAAATCTAAGTTGTATACAGGGAGTAGATAACATCCCTTTAAGCATGAATAAACAAACCTATCAGAAAACCAAAAAGCTCTCAAAAGTTACAAATTTTCAGAACTATCTAAGTGTTAAATTACAGCAAGCAAAAAGAATTGAAAATATTAGAATATATTACCCTTAAATTGGCTGCTGCAAATTTCACCAAAAAGAAGTAGGGAGTAACAAAGATAAGAGCAGAAATCAATGAAACAGAAAACTGAAAATGATACAGAAAATTAACAGGGTCAAAAGTTGGTTCTTTTTTATTTTTTATTTTTTTATTTTTTTTTTATTTTTTATTTTTTTTAAGATTTTATTTATTTATTTAACACAGATAGAGACAGCCAGCGAGAGAGGGAACACAAGCAGGGGGAGTGGGAGAGGAAGAAGCAGGCTCATAGCGGAGGAGCCTGATGTGGGGCTCGATCCCATAACGCCGGGATCACGCCCTGAGCCGAAGGCAGACGCTTAACCGCTGTGCCACCCAGGCGCCCCTAAAGTTGGTTCTTTTTTATTAATCTTTGAAAAGATTAAGCCACCAAAAAGCTGCTTTTTTAAAAGATTTTTGTTTATTATTTACTTGAGAGAGAGCGTGCGTGAGAGAGGGAGAGAGAGAGCACAAGCAGGGGGCGGGGTAGAGTGAGAAGCAGACTCCCCACCAAGCAGGGAGCCCGATGGGGGACTCAATCCCAGGACCCTAGGATCATGACCTGAGGTGAAGGTGCTTAATTGACTGAGCCACACAGGCTCCCCCCAAAAAACTGATTTAAGAGAGAGGGAGAGAAAGAGGAAGAGGCAACAGAAATTATCAATATAAAGAATGAAAGAAGGGATATCACTGCAGATCCTGCAGACATGAAAAAGAATAAGGGAATATTAAAATAACATTATACACCACAGAAATACAAAGGATTATAAGAGATGACTATTAAAAATTATATGCCAACAAATTAGACAACTTAGAAAATGGATAAATTCTGGGGCGCCTGGGTGGCACAGCGGTTGAGCGTCTGCCTTCGGCTCAGGGCGTGATCCCGGCGTTACGGGATTGAGCCCCACATCAGGCTCTTCCACTATGAGCCTGCTTCTTCCTCTCCCACTCCCCCTGCTTGTGTTCCCTCTCTCGCTGGCTGTCTCTCTCTGTCGAATAAATAAATTAAAAAATCTTTAAAAAAAAAGAAAATGGATAAATTCTTAGAAACAAAAATCTTCCAAAGCTGAATCAGGAAGAAATAGAAAACCTGAACGGACCAATTACTAGGAATGAAACTGAATCAGTAATCAAAAACTACAAATAAACAAAAGTCCAGGACTGGATGAATTCACAGGCGAATTCTACCGAACATTTAAAGAAGAGTTAATACTCATTCTCCTCAACTATTCAAAAAATAGAGAAAAAAAGGGAAAACTTCCAAATACATTCTATGAGGCCAGCATTACCCTGATACCAAAACCAGACAAAGACACCACACACACACACACACTCTCACACACACACACACACACACACAATTACAGGACAATATCCCAGATGAATATAGATGCAAAAATTCTCAACAAAATATTAGCAAAATACATTCCACAATACAATAAAAGGATCATTTACCACAATCAAGTGAGATTTATTCCAGGGATGCAAGGGTGGTTCAATATTCACAAGTAAATCAATATGATATACTACACTAACACAATGATAGATAAAAATAATATAATCATTTCAATAGACACAGAGAAAGCATTTGACAAAATTCAGTATTTGTTTATAATAAAAACTTTCAACAAAGTTGGTTTAGAGGGAACATACCTCAACATAATAAGGACCATATGTGAAAAACCCACAGCTAACATCAAACTCAATGGCGAAAACCTGAAGGTTTTTCCTCAGATCAGGAACAAAACAAGGATATCCACTCTGACACTTTTATTTAACATAGTACTGGAAGTCCTAGCCACATCAATGAATCAAGTAAAGGCATCTATACTGGGTAGGGAGAAGTTAAACTGTCCCTATTTGCAGATGACATGATACTACACATAGAAAATCCTAAGGACTCCACCAAAACACTACAGAAGTAATAAGTGAATTCAGTAAAGTCACAGGATACCAAATTAATACACAGAAATCAGTTGTGTTTCTATACACTAATAACGAAATACCAGAAAGAGAAATTAAGAAAACAATTCCATTTATAATTGCACCAAAAATAATGAAATACCTAGGAATAAATTTAACCAAGGAGGTAAAAGACCCATACTCTGAAAACTATAAAACACTGATGAAAGAAATTGAAGATGACACAAAGAAATGGGAAAATATTCCATGCTCATGGATTGGAAGGACAAATATTGCTCAAATGTCCATGATACCCAAAGCAATCTGCAGATTCAATGTAATCTCTATCAAAATACTAACATTTTTCACAGAACTAGAACAAAAAATACTAAAATTTGTATAGAACCAGAAAAGACCCAGAATAGCCAAAGCAATCTTGAGAAAGAAGAACAAAGCTGGAGGTATCACAATCCCAGATTTCAAGATATACTACAAAGCTGTAGTACTCAAAACAGAGTAGTACTGGCACAAAAATAGACATATAGATCAATGGAACAGAATAGAGAGCCTGGAAATAAACCCACACTTATATGATCAATTAATCTATGACAAAGTGGACAAGAGTATACAATGGGGGAAAATACAGTCTTTTCTATAAATGATGCTGTGAAAACTAAACAGCTACATGCAAAAGAATGAAACTAGATGATTTTCTTACACCGTACACAAAAATAAACTCAAAATGTGTTAAGACCTAAATGTGAGATCTGAAACTATAAAAATCCTAGAAGAAAACATAGGCAGTAATTTCTTTGACATCAGCCATAGTAACATTTTTCTAGATATGTCTTTTAAAGCAAGGGAAACAAAAGCAAAAATAAATTATTGGGACTACACCAAAATACAAACCTTTTGCACAGAAAAGGAAACTATCAACAAAATGAAAAGGCAGCCTACTGAATGGGAGAAGATATTGGCAAATGTTATGTCCAATAAGGGATTAATATCCAAAATATATAAAGAACTTATACAACTCAACACACACACACACACACACACACACACACAAAACCCAAAAAATTGAATTTAAAAACGGGCTAAGGATGTGAATGGTTATTTTTCCAAAGACATACAGATAGCAAACAGACACATGGAAAGATACTCAACATCACTAATCATCAGGGAAATGCAAATTAAAACCAATGAGATATTACCTTACCCTGTCAGAAAGGCTAGAATAAAAAAGACATGAAATAAGAAGTAGTGTTGAGGATGTGGAGAAAAGGACCTCTCATGCACATTGGTGGGAATGTAAATTGCTGTAGCCACTGTGGAAAGCAATATAGAGTTTCCTCAATAAATTAAAAATAGAAATACCCTATGATCCAGTAATTCTACTACTCAGTATTTACCCATGGGAGAAAAAAAACACTAATTTAAAAAGATAAATGTACCCCTATGTTTATTGTAGCATTATTTACAATAGCCAAGATAAGGAAGCCACCCAAGGGTCTATTGATAGATGAATGGGTAAAGAATGGATAGGAAGATGTGACACACACACCCAGACATACACACACACAGACACACACACAATGAAATATTTTTTTTTAAGATTTTATTTATTTATTTGACAGAGATAGAGACAGCCAGTGAGAGAGGGAACACAGCAGGGGGAGTGGGAGAGGAAGAAGCAGGCTCATAGCGGAAGAGCCTGATGTGGGGCTCAATCCCATAACACCGGGATCACGCCCTGAGCCGAAGGCAGATGCTTAACCGCTGTGCCACCCAGACACCCCACAACGGAATATTACTCAGCTATAAAGAAGGAATGAGATCTTGCTATTTGCAAAACATGGATGGACCAAGAGGGTATTATACTAAGTGAAATAAGTCAGAGAGAGACAAATACCATATGATTTAATTTACTTATATGCAGAATCTAAAAAACAAAACAAATGAATAAACAAACAAAAAGCAGAAACAAACCCATAACAGAGAACAAACTGATGGTAGCTGGGGGGCAGAGAATGGGCAAAATGGGTGAAAGGAAGTAAGAGGTCGGAGATACAGGGGAAAAAAATTACGCATCAATAAATTTAACTACTTAACTAAAATGGACAAATTCCTTGAAAGACACATATTACCATATTTTCTCTCTTTTACTCACACACGTACACACAAAGAGAAAATCTGGATAGCTTTATATGTGCTAAATTGAATTTAAAATAAAAAAAACTTCTTACAAAGAGAACACTAAGTCCAGTAGTTTCACTGGTAAACTGTAACCAACGTTGGCCAATTCAACGCAATTCCAATCAAAATTCCAATAGGCTATTTTATAGAACTGAGAAGCTGATTCAAACTTTTATATGGAAATATAAAGATTCTGGAACAGCCAAAACAATCTTGAAATAATGCCAGTGTTATACAAACTCTTGTGGAAAAACCATATGATCATCTCAATAGATGCAGAAAAAGGATTTAACAAAATGTAACACCCATACATGACAAAAACTCTCAGCAAGTTAAAAATAGAATGAAAATTCCTAGCCTGATAAAAAGAAACTCTGGCACACCAGTAACTAAAATATTTAATGTTAATTTAGTGAATGCATTCTTTTAAGATGAAAAACAAGGCAAGGATGTCAATTTCATCACTTCTTTTCATTATTGGACTGGAAATCCCAGCAGTGAAATAAGCAAGAATAAAGAAAAAGCATAAAGGTTGGAAAAGAAGTAAAAGTGTCTCTACTTCCAGAAGATATTTTTTATATAGAAAACATTAATAAATCTAAGAAAACTACTAGAAATCATAAGTACAGCAAGGTTGCAAGATATAAGATCATGTGTAAAAATCAACTGTATTTTTATATACTGGCTGTGAACTGGGAAAAAAAGCTTAAATGCCACTTACATAACATCAAAAATACAGAGCACTTAGGAATAAATTTAACAAAAGATGTGCAGTACACCGAAAAACTACAAAATATTACAGAGAGAAATTATAAAGACTTAAATAAGTGAAGACATATACTATGTTCATGGAGTGAAAAATTCAATATGAAGATGACAATTCTCCAAAGTTGATTAATTTATTGCAACCCTTATTAAAATTCCAACAGGCTTTTTGATAGAAATTGACAAGTTGATTCAAACGTGTAAACGGAAGTGCCAAGATCCTGGAATAGCCAAAACAGTCTTGAAAAACAACAAACTCAGAGGACTTACATTATTGATTTCAGGATTTACTACAAAGCTAGGGTAATTAAGAAAGTGTGGTATTGGCACAACAACAGACAAGTGGACCAATGAAATAGAAGTCCAGAGAAGGTAAGCAACTTGCCCACGATCACAGAGCTGATAAGTGGTAGAGATCAGATTTATACTCTAGCAGTCTGGTTCTAGAGCTTGTACTTATAACTACTACACAGACTACTTTTCCTTAACAAAGACTCATTAGAAATCAATTACTTCCCATAAACCCCTTACTACCAACAACAGTCTAAAAAATTATGACGTTAATAATCATTTGTTAAGCACCTACTACATGTCAGACATTGTGTTGACAATTTACTTATATTTAACATCACAACAGTCACACACAGACACACACACACACACACACACACACAAAACCACTGTTATTATCCCAGTTATACACATAAGAAAACTGAGGCTGAGAGAAAATAAGTGACTTATCCAAGTTGCAATATATCAGCAGCAGGATTGGAATTTAAATCCACAACTGCTTGATTCCAAAATTGACTGTAATAAGCTGTTGTTGGATGAACCAAGTCTTAGGATACCAAATAATCACTAAAATGTATAAAGTATTTATAATTCACCAATATCTTTCAAATACATATGCAAATGAATTATTTCTGATGAAAATGTATTTATAGTTGCCTCTATTTTTTTATATTCTTCTTTTGATACTCTGTCTATATTACTTTAAAGATCAATGTATGTTTTGTTTTAGAATGACAGGAAGATTTTCCCCACTCGAGCTCGGTCGAGAGAGAGAGAGAGAGAGAGAGAGAGAGAGAAAGAAAGAAGGAAGGAAGGAAGGAAAGAAAGAAAGAAAGAAAGAAAGAAAGAAAGAAAGAAAGGGCGAGCTCCTGGGTGGCTCTGTGAGTTAAGCGTCCAATTCTTGATTTTGGCTCAGATCAGGATCTCAGGGTTGTAAAATCAAGCCCCATGTCGGGCTCTGTGCTGGGCTGGAGCCTGCTTAAGATTCTCTCTCTCTCTCTGCTCCTCCCCACTAGTGCTCTAAACAAACAACCAAACCAACAAATAAATAAATAAAATGACAGGAAGATCTCAAAGCATTAGCCCAGTAAGCACTGATAAGCACTTATCAAAACAAAGAAAATAAGAACCTTAAAGAGCTTATACAAGGGTGTGGTCACTGTTGAGTGAGTCAAGAGCAACTCACCCGAACAACTTCCAAGTTGAGTGAGGCATTTCCAATTTTATTTATATTAATTAATAATTATTAATTATTATTATTAATTAATTACTAAAAAGCTAGTGTTGTTCAAACTTTTGAAATATGACCTTTGGTGAAATGTTCATGGGGACTATTTAAATCGATTTCACTGGTCACTAATGGGTATCAACCTGCAGTTTGAAAAATACTTCCAGGTACAGTAAAAAAAAAAAAAAAAAAAAAAGTGGTCTTGTCCAAAAAGAGGGTCTGACCCTCACCTTCTGTTACTGGGGATAATCTCTGATCATTAAAATGTCATGCCTTGTAAGAATGTCTTTGTCTGGGGGCCTTGGGTCATGCAGAAAGTCTAACAATACAACCAACAATGGGGTTTCAGGTCACAAAGTTCATCTGGAGGCTGAGATCAAGCACGTGGGCAGTCAACCAATCGATCATGGAGCCCCAGTAAAGCCTCCGAATACTAAAGCCTGGGTGAGCCTCCCTGACTGGCAACACTGTGTGTGTACATGATGCATTGATACCAGGAGAGTAATGTGCCCTCACTCCACCAGAAGAGGACAACGAAAGCTCTGCATTTGGAAACCTCGTGGACTCTGCCCTATGTACCTCTTCCACTGGCTGATTTTAGTCTGGATCTTTTCCTTGTAATAAAACATAACAGTGAGTATAACAGCTTCCAGTGAGTTCTGTGAGTCTTTCTAGCTACTCATCCAAACTGAGAGAGGTTTTGGGAACCCCCAAACTTGAATTTGGTGCCAGAGGTTAAGGGTGGTCTTACGTGGAGCCTGTGCCCTCTAATTGTACAACTGGGCCTGAAACTCCATGCACCAAGACAACCATGTTCAATGAAATAATCATATGGGAATATGACCCAAAATCCTTAAGTCACTAAGAAACTTCAGAACACTCACCACAATCAGGCTCTAAAAACAACTCCCAAGAAAATTCTAAGTCACTAAATGATTTCCTATAAATTGAAGATCTCAATTCTGTTCTCATTAAATGAACAAGACACCCAGATCTATGATTATATTGCATTATATGATGCACAAATGTAGATTTAAAATGACTGAGATGTTTTCAAAAAAACAGAGAAATCAAATAAATACCATTATTTTTCAGAAATCAACTGCAGTACAAATGTAGAAAATTAACTCAGAATATAAAGTTCAGTACTTTATTTGATTTATACCTGTCCCAAACCTAAAAAGAAGTTTGTATTTTACATAGGTGTTACTTTTTACTAAAAAATTTGCAGAAATTTTCCTTCAAAATTTGCCCCCCAATTTCCACTTACTGAGTTATTCCCAAGAATCGTCAAGTAGAAGTGTGTATATATAACTTACTTGATATATATATGCTATGGTCTGAATATTTGTGATGGTATATATACATATTGTGATGAATATAAGGTGATGGTATCGGAAGGTGAGGTCTTTAAGAGGTGATTAAGCCATTCCTCCTGAGTGGGATTAGTACCCATACAAAAGACATCCAAGAAAGCTCCCTCACCCCTTCTGTCATTTGAGGACATAGTGAAAAGTTAGCAGTCTGCAACCCTGAAGTGGGCACGTACCAGACACTGAATCTGTTGGCACAGATCTTAGACTTCCTAACCTCCCAAACTGGGAGAAATAAATTTCTGTCATTTATAAGCCACTCAGTATTTTTGGTACAGCAACCCAAAAAGATTAAAACATAGATAGCTATAGTTATAGTTATGGTTATAGTTATAGTTAGAGTTGATGCCTTGTCTGCTTAAATGTGTGTGTGTGTGTGCGTGTGTGTGTGTGTGTGTGTGTGTACCCTAAGCAGAGAAATTAAGACACAACTATTCGCATTACTAAAGGTAAAGAGGGTTGGAGAGAGGTCTCCATGCCAGACCATATTAACTCTTCCTTCTTTGAATTCTCATGGCTGTTAATTGTTCTACGCTAGCCCCTTGCTACACAAAGTGTGGTCCTCAGGCCAGTAGCATTGACAACAAGTGAGGCTTATTCTAAATGCAGAGCCTTAGGTCCCACCTCAGACCTACCAGATCAGAGTTCACTTTTTGAAAAGATCCCAGCCACCCCACCCCACCCTCCATCCCTCGTGTCTTGAGCCTCAGGGTGAGAAGCAGAATAAGGAAGAAGCGCTGGTCTGAATCACTTGCTCCCACGCTGGATCCTATATGGTCTGGTGGGGCTCTAAAATGGTTTGTTCTATGCATTCACATCATGTCACGACAACAGACCTGAAATTTTCTTCTAAGTAGGGCCTGTGTTAATCCCCAAAACTTCACTGATGCCTAGTATGATTAAATCCCTGTTACTAAGTCTTTTGGTGTTGAGCCAATGATAGTTACGTGTGTGTGTGTGTGTGTGTGTGTGCGCGCGCGCACGCGCACGAGTGCACACGCGTGCATGTACGTGTTCAGGCTTGTTTACTACATTCAATTTTCATTAAAAAAGGATTAAGGCTTCCTTTAAAAGAGTGAACTCTCCAAGGATATTTCAAATAGGATTCAATTTACCAAGAAATCTACCAAAACCAAAAACAAAACCCTCAATTTACTCAATGCTCTTCAAAAAGGCACAAATTACGTAAATGTCAATTCCAACTGAAGTGGGAATATTTCGTTTCTCCTTTAAGAAACAGATTCTCTAAAGAAATAGGTCATTTAGCTTCTTTATGCCCCTATTATGTTATTCTGAGTGTAATAAGTAAAGACTGAATAGAATAGGAAATTCAGGAGGAGATATTTTCTCTCTCATCAGTCATTTTTAGAATCCATTAATCAGACTGATTCCCGAGGGGACTTCTTTTGGTTAAACTTAGGTATAGATATATAGATATAGAGATGTCATATATAGATATGATACCCTGGAGGTTTTATTTATACACGAGATGGGTTATGTATCATACTTTCCTTTCCTTTTTCAGAATCTTTTGAAATCTCTATCTTCTTAAACTTTCCCACACAGAAAGACTGTAGTTTCATTTATTTATATAATTTTATCTACTATCCAATGTTTTTAATAAGTTTAGATAATGAGAGTAGCTCATCTAGATTTTGGTGTTGGCTTCTTAATGCTAACAATTGTAACCCGCTGCCAAGTTTGTCCATGAAATAGAAATTATGCAAATGCCATAGAAGCAGCTTCTTCTGAAGCCAAATGAGTACCATTTGTCTTAAACGTTGAAAATGTACCTCCCTAACCTGCTCCTCTGTTTTGTCACTGTTTCTTCCAGGGACCAGGGATTCAGGCTCACTCAGTTATCAAGTACTGAATATGTGGAGTCACATCTGCTATAAGGGGTTGGATTCTACAGTTTGCTCTTAGTCCCTTAGCTTACCATCAGGGACAGGGCAGTGCACGTGGCTGGTGTATACGACTCTGTCACAGTGCTGAGGCCCCCTGAAGAAACTAGACCATCCCTCGGGGTATACACTCCTTGCAGGGAGTAGCAGGAGTCTAGCCATGCTTTCACCCCACCCTCTCTCTTTCCAGGATACAGGAGCTAAATGTGTGTTTGATAAGACTTACTATACTAATTTCATACCCTCGAGAAGCTTACAACCCAGTTGAAGAAGGAAAACCAACCTACAGAAATAGTTGCCAAATAACAGAATGGCATGACAAAATTCTGGGGTAAAGGCTATCCATGATGATGTAATTTAAAGAAGAGCAGGTTAGTGGCAGATGGTGTGGTCAAAGCAGAGTTAACAAACGAATCAGCATTCTGAAGTGTTTAGTTGCTGTCATGAAGACAGAGCCAGGGGGAGCCTGGGCGGCTCAGTCGATTGTGTCCGAATCTTGATTTCAGCTCAGGTCATGATGTCAGGGTGGTGGGATCGATCCCTGGGTGAGGCTCCACACTCTGCAGGGAGTCTGCTTGAGATTCTCTCTCTGCCCCTCCCTCTGCTCATGTGCACTCTTTCTCTCTTAAATAAATAAATAAATCATAAAAAAAAAAAAAGAGCCAGTCGCAGTAGCAGAACCTACTGATCCAGTGACCCTCTTTTAGGTATTTACGTAAAATAACAAATAAGGCATTTGTCATGTAAGAAAGCTCAGTACCTTCCTTTTTTAAAGATCTTATTTATTTATTTTATTATTTTTATTATTTACTTGAGAGAGAGAGAGAGTCCCAAGCAGACTCCATGCAGAGCGTGGAGACCAGCAAGGGTCTCAGTCTCACAACCCTGAGATCACGACCTGAGCTGAAACTAAGATTCAGGTGTCCAAGTGACTGAGCCACCCGGGCAGCCAAGAATGCTTAGTACCTTTAATTATTAAAGTTAATTCCTGAGCTCACCAAACATTCATAGATGACCAAGACTTTACTCCACTTAAAGGAAAAGGGGACTGCTGGGCACTAAGAAGGTTTTATGGAGAAAGCAGGCAGACAGGATCCTTAGTGGAGCATTTGGACCAGTTTAAGGAACCAGAAGGGTGTAGTGGGAAGGGTCTGGATTAAAGAGAATGGAGTTGACTTTTGCCCTTTCCTCCCCACCCCCCAAACATACACTTGGAAATTCCTGCCAGAGAAGAGGATTGAGAATTAATATTTTAATAATGAAATCACACAGCTGGCAAGTGGTCAAATTAAGCTATGAAAAAATTGTATAATACAGGAAAATGATATTCGGAGAAAAGAGGTGATACATAGACTGTGATGCTGAATTGGTGTCTCTGATGTGTTTAAATGATCTACAGTAAAAAGAGTTTGAGTGAGGATGAATGGGTAGCTAGTGCTACGGCACAGCCTGGAAGCAAAGAGGCCTGAGCTGAAATCCCAGCTCCCTTGCCGTGCTACCAAGCTGTGGGGCCAGCTAAGTAATCTATCCTAGTCTTTTGATTGCTTTATCTGTGAAATGTGGGTACTAATAGGATTTACTTCCTAGGGATGTGAAAGTCAGATGAGGAGAGGTATGGAATGTGCTTAGTGCACTGCTGGGAAAGTGGAAAATGCTCAGTAAAGGTCGGCTTGTTTTCATGTTTAGTGGGCCAAGACTGGGCAAGGGCGAGGACCAAAAAGCCATTTAAAGAAAATGAATGATGAGGACAGTTCATTGACTGTTAAGTAAAGACTGTTTCTCTCAGTGGAGAGAGAGTGGTGTCCTAAGACAAGCGAACTAGGCTGGAATTCCAACCATCATGCCTGTATTCCAGCAGCAGGAGGAGGGGAAGGCAGAAGTCCCATGGCCCTCACCACCCTAGCGGAGCCAGCTCCCCCATGAGTGATTTCCTGCAAATCCACACAACACTGATGCAGTCACCCACCCACATGTGACTCCAATAAAGGCTGGTCAATGCCATTTTTTAGGGATACATTGCTCCCCTGAAAAAAATTGGGGTTCTGTTGCTAAGGATGGCAAAGACAGATATTTGGTAGGCAATCAGCAGTCTCTTTCATAGTTTTGAAATGATAATTGCCTGTGCTGGGTATGGTGAAGAAGTTCAGTAGGATTTAGTGTTTATAGTAATCATTTGTCTTCCTTGAATTGCTCAGAAAATTTAAATATACATAGAGATGCTTCATAAGGTAAATGTTCTTTGAAATGAAGGTCATCAAAGGTCATTTTTATTATATGATGGCACCAAAAATAAATTCATAAATACTTACTTGTACCTCTTCAGAAAAACAAGGTTAATCTGTGTTTTATTACTTATTTCATGACTTGGCTCTACTCTCTTCTCCTGTCCCCCAAGGTTGAAAAATAAAAAATTTTAAACGAACATATAAAAAACCCAGATGGCATACTTTAAACGTTGTTTATATCTTGAGTGATCTTTTTTCATGATTACAACTCCTATATTTAGTTCAGCTGTCTGGCAACAACAACAACAAAAAGTGACTGCTTCCAATATTCTGTGTCCTAATAATATATTGGTGGGGGGGAGTCATGCACGAAGGGGAGGGACAGCAAGGGGCGGAAGAGAGAGAGAGAGAGAAAATCTTAAGTAGGCTCCAAGCCCAGCGCAGAGCCCAATGTGGGGCTTGATCTCACGACCCTAAGATCATGACCTAAGCTGAAATCAAGATTGGACACAACCGACTGAGTCACCCAGGTGCCCCCTCCAATAATATATCTTTTAAAAATTCTAAATTTTGATCTCCTTAAATAAAGTAAAAGTTCCTTGCGAAGAATGTCTTGTATTTCTGTAACATCTATATTTCTATTTTATCCCATGCTGCCCGACAGAGTATGAGGCATAAAAAATACTTCAGTAAGGGTGCCTGGGTGGCTCAGTTGGTTGGCCATCTGCCTTCAGCTAGGGTCCTGATCCCAAAGCCCTAGGATTGATCCCTGCTTCAGGCCCCCTGCTCGGTGGGGAGTCTGCTTCTCCCTCTCCTGCTCCCCCTGCTTGTACTCTCTCTCTCTGTCAAATTACTAAATATTTAAAAATATATACTTCAATAGATATTTGAAATATAGTTTTGTTCCCAGATACTTTTTTAATAGTAATTTTTATTCATTTTTTATTTAAGCTATACTTTACATAATGGGAAACTCACCCTTTTTAGTGTATAGTTCTGTGAGTTTTGACAAACATCTGTGGTCACATAACCACCACCACTATAGTCAAGATTTACAACAGTTCTGTCACCTCCCACAGTTCTGTCTTTGACGCCCTTTAGTCGACTCTTCCCCTTGTACTTGGCAATTGCAAATATAGCTGCTATAAACTTTGTGTTATAGGTTTTCATGTGAACAGAAATCCTTATTTCACTTGGATAAATGTGTAGGCATAATATTGCTGGGTCACCAGATCCTTACTCAAAGCCCCAAAGCAAGAGTTAGCTTAGATATCAAGTTTTTATTAAGCATTTTGACAGTCATCCCCAAAGATCTGCATAATAACTTACTAAAAAGAGAAATTGGCACCAATACTATAAGAGACAGCCCAAGGGACATTAACAAAGTAGGCTAGAAGTAAAGGGACAAAATGTATCAAGATCCATTTTTCATTGTCCAACACAACAGAAGTAAGAGGAAACATTAGATGTTGAAAAGTGATAAGGAAATACATGGTTTTAAGATTAATATTTTCCCATCATTGCTGTAATTTAAACTTCTTTCTATTACTCTTACAAATCACATTTCTGATTTTTAAAAGGATTGCTGAAGAGAATGGGGATGGCTTTGGGAGGTCCTGGAGCCTTCTGATGTCTGCTTATGTGGACGCTTCTAAAGAACTCCCTGTCAGAGATGCTATGCCAATCCTTAAAGAGATCTGCTGGGATTTCTCTGGGTGAAATGAGACTTATCACTCCACAGAATCAGACCTAAAAGGAAACTCAAATATAATCTCATCCTACCCTCACAGTTCACAGAATAGAAGATACAGACGTAGTGAAGAGAAGGGCCATATGCACCCCAATGTTCATAGCAGCATTGTCCACAATAGCTAAATCGTGGAAGGAGCCAAGATGCCCTTCAACAGATGACTGGATTAAGAAGCTGTAGTCCACATATACAATGGAATATTACTCAGCTATCAGAAAAAATGAATTCTCAACATTTGCTGCAACATGGACGGCACTGGAGGAGATAATGCTAAGTGAAATAAGTCAAGCAGAGAAAGACAACTATCATATGATTTCTCTCATCTATGGAACATAAGAACTAGGATGATCGGTAGGGGAAGAAAGGGATAAAGAAAGGGGGGGGTAAACAGAAGGGGGAATGAAACATGAGCGACTATGGACTATAAGAAACAAACTGAGGGCCTCAGAGGGGAGGGGGGTGGGGGAATGGAATAGGCTGGTGATGGGTAGTAAGGAGGGCACGTATTGCATGGTGCACTGGGTGTTATACGCAACTAATGAGTCATCGAACTTTATATCGGAAACCGGGGATGTACTGTATGGTGACTAACATAATATAATAAAAAATCATTAAAAAAAAAAAAAAGAAAAAAAAGAAAACCAAAGCCAGAGAAATGACTTGCCCAAGGGCACAAGCTACTCTGAGATAGAATCCAGGGCTGGATGTAACAAGGGGAAGGCAAATAGAAGGGTGGACAGTACGGAACTTCTAATATAATTCTGTTACATAAATCTTCAATTCTCAATGGCTCTAACACACAGGCTAACATCACGGGCATGTTTGCTTTACTTAGGGACAGAAACGGAAAAGAACAAAGGGGTACCTGTATGGTTTTTTGTTTGTTTAAGGTAAATATTCTATTATTGTCCCTCAGCATTCTCCCTTCTAATTACAGAGCGCACTGACGGGAACTAGAAGTAGGGACAAACTGATCAACTGCGGGGTTTGTGTTGTTAGAGAACTCTTTCAAGGATGAATAATCTTGTATGACAGGTACAAAGGGGGGGGTGCGGATACTGCTGGATTTCTTTTACTTTTGAAGGTGCATTGATTTATGTAAAAAACAAAAACAAAAACTGGGACTCGTTCTCATTCTTAGCAAAGTGCCAATGAAATCCCTAAGTGAACTGAATGTGAGCACCTTGCTGATAAGAGGGATGAAAGAGATGAGAAAAAGACGCACTTGAAGGAGCACGCGCAGGGCTAGGGGTGGACTATTAAAGCACTAATCCCATTCATGATGGCTCCACCCTCATGACCTAATCACCTCCTAAAGGCCTCACATTGAGGACTGGGCTTCAACGCACAATGCGTAGGGGACACAAACATCAGCCTATGGCACTTTTTTTTTTTTAAGATTTTATTTATTTATTTGACAGAGAGAGACAGCCAGTGAGAGAGGGAACACAAGCAGGGGGAGTGGGAGGGGAAGAAGCAGGCTCATAGCGGAGGAGCCTGATGTGGGGCTCGATCCCACAACGCCAGGATCACGCCCTGAGCGGAAGGCAGACGCTTAACGACTGCGCCACCCAGGCGCCCCCAGCCTATGGCACTTCCTGATCAGGCATCTACGCATCCCATCATCTGTGTTCCCAAACGCAACCCAAGAGAAGGAGAAAATAAAGTAGAAAACTTCATACCCCACTCTGAATTAATTTCTATACCTATTTTATTTGTGTATGGAAGAAATTGGTGGCAATGTAAAAGTTATTACATTTGTGGTAAATTTTCAACTTCTGAAAGAAAGTTTCAAAAAGTTTGGTACTATTTAAAAAAGCCATTTAATGTTCATCACCACAACCAAACAAGTACAGAAATAACACCTTTAAGAATTTCCAATATCATGACTGATCACTAGTCTGTCACACTCTACCAAGTGGTAAAACCAGCCAAATAACCAGATATTTTTCTAATGAAAAATGGTATTTGATCATTTTACTAAATTTCAAAGACATGTGAACAAATTCCATTTAAACACACAGGCTACCTTAGAATAGAGAAGGTAATGCAAACCTTCCATAAAATCTGAATTGAG
Source organism: Ursus maritimus (assembly GCF_017311325.1). Taxonomy (NCBI): domain Eukaryota; kingdom Metazoa; phylum Chordata; class Mammalia; order Carnivora; family Ursidae; genus Ursus; species Ursus maritimus. The sequence continues at coordinate 63,827,694 of NW_024426774.1, forward strand.
GGACCTTAAGAAAGCCTCCCAAGCCAAAAGACCTCTCCATACATATGACTCTAAGTCCCTCATGAGCAAGTTGGTCTACTTTATAATTAAAACCACATTCAATTCCATAAGCATTTATTAATTATTGAATGACTATTATCTACTATTTAAAGGGCAATTTCTATGCGCTACTTACAGGATCTCATTTAATCTCAAAAACAATCCAATGGGATATGGATGATATGGATACTTACCCCTCTTTAAACAAAAGCATCAAAAAGGTTAAGGAACTTGCCCAAGGTCACAGAGTCTATACATGGCAGAGCCAGGATTCAGATTCAGGTCTGCATGACTTTAAAGTCTTTTCACAATTCAATCTTCCTCTGATTCCCTTTTAAAATATAAATACTCTTGAAATTCTCATAATACCTGACATCTAGGTACAAATAAAATTTTATTTTCTTTCTTTCATCTCTAATACTGATAAGGGCCAGACCAAGGGAAAGCCCATTTTTTAAAAAAGATTTTGTTTATTTTTAAAAATATGTTATTTATTTATGTGAGAGAGAGAGCACATGCACACAAGGTGAGGAGGGGCAGAGGGACAAGCAGACTCCCCGTTGGGGGGACAGGCCTCGGGTTCAATTCCAGGACCCTGAGATCATGACCTGAGCCTAAGTCAGACACTTAACCGACTGGGCCACCCAGGCGCCCTAGATTTTATTTATTTATTTTACAGAGACCACGGGGCAGGGGAGTGGCAGAGGGAGAAGAGAATATCAAGCAGACTCCCCACTGAGTGCAGAGCCAGACACCAGGCTCGATCTCACAATCCTGCCATCATGACCTGAGCTGAAACCAAACGCTTAACTGACTGCGCCACCCACGTTCCCTGAGAGCCAAATTTTTATGTGAAAGTTGGGATACTGATGAGAATATGTGAGCTTTTAGTTAATTTGAGCACTGCCAGCCTCTGAACGACCTTCTCCAAAGCCCTCTTTCCTGGATCCCCAATCATGGGTCTCCTTAGGCAGTATCTGTCTTGCTTGGAGACAAAATAAGAGCGCACCTGAGGCACTTATCCCTCAAGGGGAACCTGTCTTCTCCTGTCCCACCTGTGCCCGCACCATTGTTTCCAGGCCCATAATCACAGTCTGATCTGAACTGCACTAGAGGCCAAAGACAAAGTCAAATCAGAAAGAAAAAGGCTTACACAACCAAAATAATGACAATATTTTATAAACTTACAAACTTGTAAAAGTTTAACAAGTTTCAGTTGGCCAGTATAAATTTGGGAAATCTGTGTGGGAATGGGCTCTAAGGGAAGGGAAGAATATGATTTTAACTTAGGCTTTACAGTTTAGTTGTCTTAATGGAGCTTCTGAATTCAATATGGAGGCTCAAGGAACTGGGAGTAATTACAACTGTTTGCTCTATTTCTTCACTGAAATCTGGATTCAGTGGTCACCTACACTATTTGCCAGAAACTTCTTACTCTAATGGAGAGGAAGGAATCCAAAGACTTTGATATGCGTGTGGTGGGTTTTAGCTTGTGCAGACTGTTCATCTGCCCCTTACGTCCCCTGAGAGAGCACAACAGACTCTTCCTCCATCACAACTCACTGCAGGGTCAGGAGGGGTGCAGCTCAGCACCTGAGTTGGACAGCTCGGTGTGGCTGGGCTCTGTTCTGAGCTGTGTGGTCTCGGCCTCTTCCAGAGATTCAGTGAACATCCTGAGATCTGTTACTTTGCTGTGTATACTACCGAGAGTAGATTCTGTTTGTTGCCAAGAACTCTGAGACCTCAGCCCAGGGCATTTTGTCCTGCCCTAGGTTCGTTAAGACAAGAGCAGCTAAGAAGGGCTGGAACCAAAGACTTACAGAGGGAGCAGCCCTCCTTAAAGAGAATGCAGAGAGAAATCTTTTCGGGAAAGCAGAGGAGCCGCTAAGTTCAGTCATCTCATCTTCTCTACTGCCAACCTTGGACATCACAAATTGTTTATACTAGAGAAAACAGAAGATTCTCTACAATGGATGCTCTTAGTTAACTCCTTTACTGCAGCACGCTGGACAGCCACTCCATCCTGTCACCCCTCATCATACCCAGCACTCCTTGTGCCTACTGCACAGGCCCAACCAGCTTGTCTCTCCTGGTTCCAACCACCCTGGCCTGGCCTCTTCCTGGAAGCAACTGGCTTACCTGGGCTGATTGTTTATAAGACCAAGTCTCCTTGAATATTTACTATTGTTCTTTGTCACCTTCCCAGGCCGCCTGGGAAGGTTCATGAGTCGGGAGAGAGTTGCAGGGAAGAAATAGAAACAGAGGGAAAAGAAGATGGGATGGAGAAAGTGGGGCAAGGAGGAGGGCAGGATATGATAGGAACCAACATGAATGGTGAACAAATAGGGGCAAGACTGGGGAAGAACTTTGGGAAGACAGATGAACTAGGATATTCTGCTCAATGTATACTGTGTAAAGCTCTATACAGACTTTTTAAGGAAAGCTGTAACCAGGATTTACATTATTCTGTAAGGCTTCTAGTGTTGCATTTGTTTTTGAAAGGATGTGGTAGAGATGAGGCTTAGATAGACCAGAGAGCAGAGGCAGGTTTCAAGTCCAACAATCACTCTGTTTACACCTCCAATAGCTTATTTTTTACCAACACAATTATGCAATAATCCTACACAATAATTCAGCGATCTTAATCATGATAATACAAAGTACACAAATTGAGGTAAAATCATAGAAATCCCCCCAAAAAACTTACAATATTTCATCCCTTCATGATCTTAGTTTGAAAAATGAAATTAAAATAACATTATAGGGATGCGTGGGTGGCTCAGTTGGTTAAGCGCCTGCCTTTGGCTCAGGTCATGATCCCAGGGTCCTGGGATGGAGACCTGCATCAGGCTCCCTGCTCAGGCTCCCTCTGCCTGTCACTCCCCCTGCTTGTGCTCTCTCTTTCTCTCTCTCTCTCTGACAAATAAATAAAATCTTTCAAAAAATAAAAAAACATATAGCATTTATGTCTTACTTTGTACAAAGCGAGGCACTAAAAAATTGAACTTGTCTTTGCAAACAAACCAAAATAACTTCATCTAGCCCAAGGTCTATGTGTTACTCCTGGTGCAGTGCTCCCTCAAAGGTCTGTTCTCATCCATGTTAAGTCTCATTTGGAACAAGCAAGACAAGGTGGTAAGGGGAGCCCAGGCCACAGATGCCCTCCTTCACTCCCCACTTCCGTTGACGAAAGATAGCACCTTTGATGGAAGGGAGGTAACACAATTTTGTCTATGGTATGCTAAACCATCCTGTTGTCTTCTGTCTGATTCAACAAATACTACAGCAAAGCTAAAATAACAAAAAGGTCCAGGATTCTAATTCACTGTGGTCCAGCAAGATAGTCCCCAAAGCAGGGATGAACTATAAATTCACAAATTCAGAAAACTGACACAGTAGTCTACATGTGTCCAAATCATAACCAATCACCAGAACAAGAAATAAATGACAAATATAGCAAGGGGAAGAAAATAGTCGAGAAATAACCCAAATATATAGACAGAAATATATATATATATATAAACTAAGAGTTCATACACTTTTATTTCTAAGACAAAGAGTAAGAAAGGATTGTTTAAAATATTATGTTGGTTGGGGGAGTTAAAAAGCACCTATTCACCAATATAAACTTAGAGGAATTGCAAAAGCTGAAATAAACACAATAATTGAAATTACTGGCGAAAAATGCAGAATATCAGATATGTTAAGGATTACAACTTTTTTAGCTTTGAAGCAACAGACACCAAGAACAAGATCACATTTTCAAAAATAAACATATTTAAACATTTACACAGTAGAATAAGAACAAAACCAAAATTAAAAGGACAAAGACTGCTGGAAATACTTGCATTAAATGCAGCCAATGTCAAAATCTGTACATACAGAGGAAAAGTTTAGTTTTAATTTTGGAATCCTATGGCCTGAGCTCAAATCTCTGATTACTATTTATTTAGCTGGGTAACTTTGAGCAAGTAACTTCTCCTCTTTCAGCCTGTTTCCTCAACTCTAAAATGAGGACCTAAGAATTCCTAGCTCATGGGGCTCAGGGGAGCATTAGCACAATGCCTGGAACATGACAAAGAACTCAAGAAATGATTGCTCTGAAGGGGACAGTGCTGCTGGATAAACAATATACCCAAGAAGAGGTCAACAGAAAACTGAAGGTGTTTTTATTCCCTATCAGCAAACTTAGGGTATTTTTATTTTTTGTTTTGTTTTTCAAATTTTTTTTAACTTTCCTAGTTATTTGTTTACACACAAATGGACTCTTTTTATATATATCATTTCACTTTTACATATTACTTTCAAATTTTTATTTAAATTCTAGTTAGCTAACATACGTGTCATATTGGTTTCAGGAGCAGAATTTAGTGATTCATCACTTACATATAACACCCAGTGCTCATCTCAACAAGTGCCCTCCTTAATGCCCATCACCCACCTAGCCGACCCCCACCCACCTCCCTCCATCAACCCTCAGTTTGTTCGCTGACATTGAGCGCCACGTGGTTTGATTCCCTCTCCTTTTTTCCCCTTCCCCTGTGTTCATCTCTTTGCTTCTTAAATTCCACATATGAGTGAAATCATACAGTACTTGTCTTTCTCTGACTGACTGATTTTGCTTCACATAATACACTCTAGCTCCATCCATATTGTTGCAAATTGCAAGAGTTCGTTCTTTCTGATGGCTGAGAATATTACTCAGAATAGCAAGAATGAACTATTGCTACGTGCAACAATATATATACATATATATACACACCACATCTTTATCCACTCATCAGTCGATGGACATTAGGGCTCCTTCCATAATTTGGCTATTGTGGATAACGCTACTATAAACATCAGGGTGCATCTGTCCCTTCAAATCAGTATTTTTGAATCCTTTGGGTAAATACCCAGTAGTGCAATTGCTGAGTCATGGGGTGGTTCTATTGTTGACTTTTGAGGAAACTCCATACTGTTTTCCAGAGTGGCTGCACCAGTTTGCATTCCCACCAACAGTGCAAAAGGGTTTCCCTTTCTCCATATCCTTGCCAACATCTGTTGTTTCCTGTCTTGTTAATTTTAGCCATTCTGACAGGTGTGAGGTGGTATCTCGTCATGGTTTGATTTGCATTTCCCTGATGATGAGTGATATTGAGCATCTTTTCATGTGTCTGTTGGCCATCTGGATGTCTTCTAGAGTATTTTTAAAAGCCATGTTACACTCCTAAACTGCAAAAAATATAACACCCAATGTTGGCAAAGCAGGGTTATACATATTCACTGTTGGTGAGAGTAAAACATCACAGTGTTTTCAGAAACATGGTAATATGTAGCCAAAGCTTTATTAGTATTTATGCTTGTTCAGATGGTAATTTTACTCATAAGTATTTATCCTAATTTAACATAAAAGAGAAGGTACAATAGAGTTAATTGCTTGCTAACTGATTTAAAAGCTCCTAACTACATAAAGATCGAATATTAAGGAAACAGCTTAATAAATTATGGCACATGAACATGATACACTAGAATGCAAATATTTAAAATAATAATTATGTTGCAATATGAATTTAATTATATTGATATTAAATAAAAATAACAGAATATAAAATAGCATCATGGTCTCATTACAACTATATTATGATGTATACCAATAGAGATAGTATTATGCAAAATGAGAAACAGTCAATTTTTTTAGGGTGGTAAAAAAAATGGGTGATTTTAATCTCATATTTAAAAGCATTGTCTTCCCTGAATCTTTTTTTTTTTTTTAATCAAGCCTCAAAAGTTTTCAGTATATATAACTCTGTCATAGTTGGGTTGCTAGCCTCAATTCATTATAAACTGCAACTAACTTTATGGACATTTTTCTGTGCAACACCAGATATCCACATTCAACTACATTTTAAAAATTAGAGAAGAGGTGTATGTCTTTATTTCACCTCCTTATCTAGTTAGATAAGCTCCTAAAATCAAATATAATTTTATTCCAGATCTGAAAAAGGATTTTACAAACTGGGCACAAACTGACCATATGGTAATAGAGAAAAGTATTAGTGATGTTCTGAGGATTATTAAAAATATCAACTAGTTAAAGAGAAGATTTTAAAGATACAGTGCAAGCTTGGTTTTGCTTGCACTGTATTACAGTGTTTCATTACATACTTATATTACATCCATAACAATAAAAAAGAAATATGAATATACATCAATTGCTATAGCATATGAATAATTTCTTGTTTCATGAGACAAGATATGAGGTCAGCAGGTGACATTTCTCAGGCATCGTAAAAGAGCATTTTCCATGTAGCATGTAAGATATGATGTAGTCTAAGACTTTGATCAGTTATTATCTACCAACCGACATAGTGTATGCCTGCCGTACATACATTTACTGACTTCCCCATCATGTAGAATAATACACAGGGACAAAGCTAATGGTTACTGACAGCAATAAAAATGTCTATAATTTACCGAGCTTTCATTATGCACTGAGAAGGATGCTAAACCCGTTCCACGGATTATTTCACTTAATCACCCAACAGCCTTAAGGCAGGTGCTACTCTCATCTTCTTTACAAATGAGACACCTGGGGCTTACCATGGGTTACACAATAGACAGATGGTGGTGAAGGCCTGAAACATAATATTGTCTGACCCTACAGATAGTAACCTTTACACTTATATTCAGTAAATATACCGCTTGGGGAAGAATGCAAAAAAGCAGCTTAGAACAAACCTGGGTTTTTTGCAATAAGTGGTTTTTTTTTTCTTTTTTTGTATTGGCTCTCAATGAACTTAAAAGTTCAATTAATCAGAACACCCTAATATGCCCTGCAAACATTATCAAGAGTGGAGGTTAGGGCTTTTAATCAAGTAAGGAGTTTACCAAATGGAGATAGAGTGGAGCGATGAGCAATGACCAAAGGCAGGAATGCTGAAGCATCTTGGAGAACAAGACAAAGACAGAACTTAGTAAAAAAAAAAAAAAAAAAAAAAAAAAA
>NW_024426774.1:63834730-63874241 GCF_017311325.1 Ursus maritimus
AAAAAAAAAAAAAAAAAAAAAAAAAAATTCAAGTTGATCCAGTAGAGTTATTTATAACCCCTTAAGCTTTGATTAGACACATTCATTATACTTGTTACAAACATAGTTGAGAAGCCGGAAGAGTATCCGGAAGACCGAAGTAATTAACAGATAATCACTGCATGTATTTTAGGCGGGCTGCAGAAGCAAGAAGAACTGGCCTTTGCAATTAAAAGCGAGACCTTGAATTTGATCAAGAAAAAGGAAATAATCCCAACAGAGAAAAATCGTATCTTTTTCAATTTCCCTAAGAAATCATCCTGATATTTCAAAATACTATGTCAATTGCTCTAAAATCTAATTCTTAACATGCTTCTCAGTATTTAAATTTTATTTGAAAAACACCAATTAATATTTCAGAAGAAATAAAATGACACTTTGTAAATGTTTTTAAAGGTTTTGTTTGCTGGAGCACCTGGGTGGCTTAGTTAGTTAAGTGTTCGACTCTTGATTTCAACTCAAGTCATGATCTCAGGGTCATGCGATATGGCTCCATGCTGGGCGTGAAGCCTGCTTAAGATTCTCAAGATTCTCTCTCTCCCTTTCCCTCTGACCCTCCCCCCCACCTCCCCCTTGCACGCAGGCTCTCTCTTAAAAAAAATTTTTTTTTTTTTTTGTTTACTAGTAGGGGAATACCAAAGGAAACTAACCACCAAATAAAACTAGCAACAAAGGAAAATTAAATATTTGAGGTAAAATTCAGCAGAAGTGTAGAAAGACACTTATTAGGTGGTACAGAAATTTAGAATATAACTAAATAGTCTATATAAAGCATAGATTTATTTTTAATGTTATATTATTTTATGCCTAACTTCTATACAACATAGAATGCAATCTGTTGGCATAAAAGACCTAAACCTTTCAGTCACATGTACTATTATTAAAAGTAGCAAAGATAACTCACATTAACCAATTTTTTAAATTTTAAAATGTATTTGTAAATTTACATATGTATTTCACTATAACATTTGTGTGCTTTTTAGTATTGGATATAAGCTTTAAAACATACTTAGGACTCTCTAACCCCAATAATCTGTCCAAAGATACAATTGCCTAGATACAATTATATTTCAAAGTGTTTACCAGTAGAGGAAAACTGCCATAATTTGGGCAGGAGTTTCAGACATTTCGATGAAGCACGGTGATAATATTTTAACTTCTGTTTGAGCCAATTATGAGAATGAAAATGTTTCCCATTCCACAGCCACAAGCTGCATCTTCTTATGAAGAAACCACCCAGGCCAGCCCTGCCACTCACTAGCTCTGTGTCCTTGGCGTAAGAGACTTCCCCTTTCTGTGCCACGTGTGCAAAGTGAGGATAGTAACGGGTAGATCTAGTAAGGTTTTGGGAATTATTCCATGCGCAAGTGCTCAGAAAAGTGCAGGCACATAGTAAGCACTCAATAAAGGTAAGTTGTTGTTTTTATTATTCGGTAGTATATCCTCATGTACAGAAAACTGTACACTAGTATTACCCTTTTTTTCTAAAAAAGATTTATTTATTTTTAGAGAGATAGAGCACGAGTGTGAGCAGGGGGGAGGGGCAGAGGGAGAGAATCCCAAGCAGACTCTCTGCCCAGCACAGAGCCCAATACAGGGCTGATCCCAGGACCTGTGAGACCATGATCTTTTAAAATTTTACTTTTAGGGGCACCTGGGTGGCTCTGTCAGTTAAGCACCCAACTCATGAACTCTGCTCACATCTTGATCTCAGGGTCCTGAGTTCAAGCCCCACATTGGGTCCCACCCTGGACATGGAGCCTACTTAAAAAAATAAAAAATAAAATAAAATTTTACATACAAACCCATAATACCAAAGATGATCATTCCTTTCCTACCACCTAAAGAAAAACGAACCTTTATAATCAACTGGCATGCCAAATGCTTAATGGCAAGAATGAACCATCTACCATACTCCTGCAACAATTCCAGCATTCACAGAATTTAATTTACTATTTATGTGATACAAGCAAAAAATGCAGTTTATCCTTAAGCACTATCCTTTAACCATGTTTCTATGAAAATACCTTGTTCAGGTCACCATTACATATTTATAGATAGGAGAGAATTATTACACTGGGAAACTGGGTAGAATTTGAGGTATTTTCCTTAAGAATTGTGATTATTATTCCTTATCTTGGAGAATGACATAACCACTGTGTATTTGTTTTTTAACCTTGAATTCTCCTCCAGATCTCCAATATTATCATTGCCTTAATTGCTGAGGAAAATAAATAGAGAACATAGGAAGAACTAAGAGCCTTTTTGAACCACTCGCCCAATGCAGCTCTGTTTGGAGAGTAAGCACATGCAAAGTTCTCTGCACTGAAAGTCAATAATCTTCCTGGACAGTCAACCACCCATTTGTGCAAGTCGAAAGCTACATGTATCATTTTTGCCAATGCATTTTAAATGCTAATGGATATTAAATTGCTCTGTTTTTTTAACTTTTTAAAAAAAGATTTTTTAAATTTATTTGGCAAAGAGAGAGAGCAGAAGCAGGGGGAGCAGGAGAGGGAGAAGCAGGCTCCCCAGGGAGCCCGATGCGTGGCTCAATCCCAGGACCCTGGGATTATGACCTGAGCTGAAGGTAGATGCTTAACTGACTGAGCCACCCAGGTGCTCCAGGTTTTTGAACTTTTTAAATTGTTCTAGTTTTTGAACTACCACTTTAGAAAGCCTAGTCTAGTAATTGTTCAGATTTATGTAGCACAGACTGAAATAATTTTTATCCTATCTAATTAATTATTTATTTCCAATTACATTTCAATAAATATTACACTATTTGGGTTAAAAGGCACTTAGTTGTGCAATACTTATAATAGTTAAAAACTTAATCAACTAAATGTCTCTCAGTTAGTTAAATTCATATATGTTGGCATCCACATAGACAAGTGTCTGTAAGGATATATTCCCAACTGTGAAGAGTAGTGACCTTTGGAAAAACAAGATTAGCAGTTGGGGGGTACAGGGGAGTCTCATTTCACATTGTACATTTCTATATTATTTGAAGGTTTTACAATCATCTCGTTTAACTTTTTCAACTTTTTCAAGATTTATTTTTTAAGGATATTCTAACAGAACAAGGCAATGCCATGTCAGACAGGGCTAAGAGAAACACGCCGAAAAGCTGGATTCTCTTCTTGAGTTCTACCACTAACAAGCTCATGAGACTGTGACCACAATGATTTTCCTCTCCTGTTTCTCCTGTTGGCTCTTTCATTTAAAACACCTACTCAGATTTTATTAAAACTGTCCTTAAAGAAATCAGATTCTGAACTTGCATCAGTTCTCAAGGAAAAGCATGAACGTAGTCACCATTTTTACCATCACAATCACAACGTGCGTAAAGTAGGATCTTTTACATATTTAATGTATATAAATTTTATCCTTGCATTTCTATTTACATTGCAGTTCTGTCTCTTCTTACCACGATAAAAATAAATATGTGGGACCTAGCCTGACTTCCACATCTCAAGCAGAATGAAAAAAATGGACTGTGATCCTTACTATCTTTCGGAGATGGAGAAGCTTTGGGGTCAGAATTACGATTCAGCTCCAATTTGGGAGGCAGTGTAGAACTTTCACAACTTCCTGCAGAAAACTCTTCTCTCTCTCTCTCTCCTTGCTCACGTCAGAACCTTCTTTAGTAATAAATTTCAGTACTTAATAAGCTTCACTGGGATCTAATACAAATCCTTCACCTGTCATCTTACTGATTTCATCTCATTTTCTTTTAGAATTAACTCTGGATTTGCACACTCTGACATAATCCCAAACAAACGAAACATTTAGAGATTCCCAGGTACATATAAATAGAAAAGAATTCTTACTCCACCATGTCTAAATGACCCCAAGTAGTTGAAGAGAAAACAGAAAGTCTGGTCAAGTTGAAATTTCCAATCTTTTGAATGTTTACATGATAAACATCCAGATTATCTTTTCATTTAAACATAAAAATTTTTTTCTTCTATGCTATAAGCTTAGATTTGAAAATGGAACTACTAATATTTGTTCACATGTAAATATTTCCCAATCATTTTATTAAATTCATTTTAGAAAGTCTATTTTGAAGGCAATAGAAATCTGCTGTAAATAAATCATATTCTAAAATAATTACTGAAGAAAATGTGAGTACTTTCAAGTGAGCTTTCATTAATGTAATATTCCATGCCAATTGCTCAAGCACAGAGAAGGCTCCTTCTGTCACTGGAATCACTGAGCTGAGGATCATTGTCACTCTCAGGGTAAGGAAATGATGCTAGTGCTGGATGGAACTCATGGCTCCATCTCTCCCAAATGGCCAATTACAACACACAAAGTTAAACGAGGCCCCTTAAGGACGCAACAAAACAAAAATTATGTTTCCAATTTCCAGAGCTTTTTCTGCATCGTCAAGCTCACACTAGAGTCTTGCTTTGCTAAAAATTAAATACTGAGAAAGTGTGCTAACAGCAGACTAAAACTTTTGAGGTGTATCAGGAATACAGAAAGCAAAGGGCTCAAATTTACATGGAACCTGAAGCAAAACCCTGCAAACTAGAAATGGGCAGAAGAGTCCAAGCTCTGAGTCAAACAAATGTAAGAAGCAGGAGTGGTTTTGAAGTCATCAAAATACTCAATTAAATGACTTCCTGTAAAACAACCCCCTCCCCCCAATAATTACCTGACAGTGAAAAGATGTTTGACTCCATGCTAAAACCTTAAGATGTGCACGAAATGCATCTTCGGGCTGGGAAACTCCCCTTCTGTACGTGTTGAGATCCAAGAGAAGCAAGTTAGAGAGTCTGGTAAATGCCAGCTCTCTACGAAGTAGGGACGCAAGTGTACAGACGCAAAGCTGTGTCCAGAAGTACATGTGTCCTTACTCTCACAATTATGGTAGAAAAAAAGAGACCCCAACAAAACAGAGAACAAAACACCTATTACAACAAAAAGTTGACTTGGTTAATAAAATCAAAGGAGATGTTTTGAAATAACAGAGTAGATAAAACTTTGTCAACCTTGATTAAGACCACTGAAAGAAAATACAAATAAGCAATATTAGGAATGATAAAGGGGACACAATTATAGGTACAAGGAGACTTAAGGAACCTATTATTTATAATATATTTGAAAATCTAGATGAAACCTATTCTGAAAAATAAAATTGTAGAAATTTACTCAAGAAAAGGAAACTAATTCAATAGGCCAAAAATCATAAAAATTATAAAGATAATCAAACTTCTACCCAGCACGAAGGTACCAAGTCCAGGCAGTTGTATAGGCAAGATCCACCAGACCTAAATTAAACAGGGATTCCTATGTTATTTAAACTGCTCCAGAAAACAGAAATAGATGGATAGCATCCTAAGTGCTCCTATGAGGCTGACATAACCATGACAATGCTAATGATTATCAAAACTGAACAAAGACAGTAGCAAGCGACAGAAAACCATTCTTACATGCCAATACTAGATAAAATACATAAAAGCAAACTCAAGAAGAGGATTTTTTTTTTAAGATTTTATTCATTTATTTAACAGAGAGAGAGACAGCCAGTGAGAGAGGGAACACAAGCAGGAGGAGTGGGAGAGGAAGAAGCAGGCTCCTAGCAGAGGAGCCTGATGTGGGGCTTGATCCCAGAACGCTGGGATCACACCCTGAGCCAAAGGCAGACGCTTAACGACTGAGCCACCCAGGCGCCCCTCAAGAAGAGCATTTTAAAAAGTTGTATATCATGACCGTGTAGGGTTGTCATAAGAATGCAAGGACAGTTCGACATTAGAAGCTCTATTAAAATTATTTACTACTACAATATATTAAAAGAAAACATTCTATCATTTTCATTGCAGTGGGCCTTGGTTGTTGGAGTGGGCCTTGGTTGTAGGACAGATATCTCATGAAGGCAGAGTCCATGACTGTCCTAGTTATCATTGTATTCTCAGAAACCAGCACACTCACTCCTCCACTCACAAAAATGTAGTGAGTGCCTGCTTGTGGACACTCTTCTGGGGATACAACAGTAAGAAAAACAAAGTCCTGCTCTCTCAGATCCTACAGTCTGGTTAGAGAGATGAACAAAGAACAATAACCAAATATATACACCAAATACCAAATACAGACAGTTTCAGGAAATAATAAGCACCATGAAGAAAAATGAAATGGGATGAAAGAGAGAGACAGACAAATGGTATACCTTAGAGGACTCAGGAAAGGCCCCTCTGATGAGGCAGCAGGGCACAGAGACCTGCATGAAACGAGGGAGCAAGCCAAGCACAGACAGAGGGAAAGAGNNTTCCAGCACAGGGAAGAGCAAGGACAGGAGTCCTGGGGCAGGAACCTGCTCGGATATCTGCGAAACGACAGAGGTTGGTATGGTTGGAGCAAACTGGCTGGGGCGGAAATGAGATCAGAGACGTGGCCAAGGTCCAGAGCTGCAGGGCCTGGCAAAGGATGGCCAGAACTTTGTATTTCATTATAAATACACAGGGCAACTATTGCAGGATTTAGAGTAAAGGGAGTGATAAGACTGATTTAAATGTTGAAAGGATCACTCTGGCTGCTGCAATGAACATGCTGGAGGGGGCAGAAGGGGAAACAGTGACACCAGATTAGGAGAGGACAGCAGAGCAGAGGTGAGACCTGCAGGCTTGCATGAGTGATGCAGGCCCACCCACAGAGTGCATGCTCAGTAAGTACTTGTTTAACAAAGGATTTTTTCATTTCTTAATCTTATTTTCAGGAAATTTCTGTTATACATTTGCGAACAGAAATAAAGAATATCAATAATACAGAATCTTATGTATAGAAAAGCACTTTCTATATTTCCACTTTGGTGAAGACCAAAGTAAAAAGCAATGTAAACACTCTTTTCTAATGCAACTTACGACAAGAGGCCTGGACTCAACATCAGCCATCATGGAGTAGAAATGAAAGATTTTGCAAGGCAGTTATTTCCTAAATTTAATCATGAGGGATAGCCAACTCTTTCAGTCCCACAGGATGCTGTGGGAGAAAAATATCCTGTTAAAATAACTTAGGGAAATGCTAATACCACAGCCAAAACTGACTGGATACTTACCGGAAGGAAGTCCAGTCCTCTGCAAAAGCCCTCTACATTCTATTTGTTCCTCACGGCCACTCCGTGACATAGTGTGGCAGATATGCTAGCTCCCCCATTCTCCCTGTGATGGACAACAGAATGAGTCATCCACAATCCCCTTTCATAAAGGAGTTGTTGGCCCAATTGCTGGTAGTGCTGCTGGTAGATGGCCTCCAGCTGTTAGTCTCTTCAGGGGTCACTTTAACTGCCAAGAGTTGTCTTGCTCAAGGTCACGCCTATTGCCAAGCCAGCCCATACCTAATGACCAATCAATATAGGCATAGAAAGGCCTGGCCATCTCATCTCTAAAGCAACCTGTGGGGGCCCACTAAGGCTCACATGGGGCCTGCGGTGTAGCCTGACTTTTCCTTCTGCCTCCCTTCACTATTTTTTTTTAAGATTTTATTTATTTATTTGACAGAGAGAGAGACAGCCAGCGAGAGAGGGAACACAAGCAGGGGGAGTAGAAGAGGAAGAAGCAGGCTCCCAGCGGAGCAGGGAACCCAACGGGGGCTTGATCCCAGGACTCTGGGATCACGCCCTGAGCCGAAGGCAGACGCTTAATGACTGAGCCACCCAGGCGCCCCTCCTTCAATCACTATTGATCCATAGAGCACTCTTTAATAAATATCCTACAATGTAAACTTTGTCTCAGAGTCCCCTCCCTGGGAAATTCAACCTATGATACATCCCTTCTTTCTCAGAAATAGGACACCCAAGTATCAGCTGGGCACATGAAACCATGCCAAGAATAAAGATACATCTCCTAAGTTCCCTTGGAACCAGCCAGAGCCTACAACCAAGCTCTGACCAACAGGGTGAAGATGGAAGTCATACAGTTTCCAGGAGTGGCGCTAGTGGGAGGAGAAGGGCCCTGTACCCTTTCTCCTTCCTGCTGGCTGGAACGCAGACATGAAGACTGCAGTGGGAGCAGCCACCTTCTTGAGGACGCAAAGCAACAGGATAAAAAGAGGCTGGGTCAGTCATCAGGGGGGGCATTTCATGCTTAATATGGCCCCACTTTACAAAGGAAGAAAGTGACTCAGAGCTAAACAGTGTGCCCAAAGGAAAACCGATGGTAAGCAGCAGAATTAGATTTGGGCGAAACCAGATCTGACTCCAGCGTTGACAATCTTATACAGCGCTGAGATGCCTCTGAGAGAAAATTTCCGTGATGACTCTGCTCAGCGGAAGTACAAATTACGATTATCCATCTCTTCTGAGCACAAAGTAAAGGGATATGAATGTTCATATAAAGCACACAGACTTTAAGTTAGCTGCAAGAAAGACGTTCCCAGTTGTAAATATTGCAGGAGATTAAAGAAGAGAGGACGGGGATATGGCTCCTTCCTTGGAGATCTGAGAGATTAGACAATGTAAATGGGACGTAGTTATTTAATGATGCTTTGCCAACAGATAGAGATGTCGGCTCATAAATCCTCTAGGCCTGCAATTCCTTCTAAGTATGAGCGGCGCCCTTCCCTGTCTTGAGTAATGAGGGGTGGGGAAAGCTCACCCTTCAGGCGTGATCTGCGGGGTCGGGGGAGGAAGGAAGCGGTAGTCACCCTGGCCGGAGTGGGGGAGAGGAAGACCAGGCTCTGTGACGGAGCTGAGAGATGAGCCATGTGATGGCCCGGCTGAGGATGCTGGCAGAGGGAGGGGGGCACACGAGCAGCACCAGGAGAGGCAGGGCTGCAGCTTCCCTGAGGCGGCTGCTCCTCCCGGCTTTGGGTTACTTATGGGCCTCGGCGCTAAGTGGTGCCTTCGGATCCCCACAGACTCGGGCCACTTACTGTAGAGAAAAGTTTTCTCTTAGTGTCGCCAGAGGCCCGCAGCATCAGCACCTGGAGGGACCCACGGCCTCCAGCCTGACAGTTAGCTCACGAAGGCTGACGGCTGCTGAGGCAGCGCGTCTTGTATAGCCCACAGGGTCCTCGGATCTTTTACCCTCTTGAGCATTTGGGCCTCGTCCTGCATGAGTCAGTTACTCTCTTACGAGGGGACAGAGGAACAGGCCAATGTTGTCCTGTCCTGGGTCATTAGTACTTGAGCTCTCAGATCACTGAGCCTACATAATATTGAAAAGTGCCTGGTTCCAAGACTTGGCCAAGTGTAACATTTGGTTAAATTAATCTGGGATAATACACATGGACTCTACCTACATCATCAGTTTCATCAACCAGCAGTCACCCATGGAACAGCTGTGTGTAAAGGAGACAGGATTCGGGGGTGAGGAGGGGGGTAGCATGGTCTCTGAAGTCAAATGGACCTGGGTATGAAGTCTAGCTCTGCCATTTCCCAGCTGAAGGCCAGTCTCTTGACCTCTCCCATCTAAATTATATTAATAATATTACCTACACTGCAGAGCTGCTGTTGAGTACTATCTGGGGCTGCATCCAGCACATGGTAGGTACTCAATAAATGTTTGCCATTCTCATCAGCAAAAAGGTAGAATCAGTTCAGGGAAAAGTTTTTCTTGGAATGAAATTCTTAAATCTCTTTAAAGGTACAAAACAGAGTTAAAGCTAAAATTGATTCCACAGCATTGTGCTTTACATGAAGTGTTTTGTAACTTCCACAGTCCTGGATGACCATTCTCCATCTGGTGTGACCCACTGAAGTTCACATCTATTACTACCTGTTTCATTTTGGTCCAAATCAAGCAGGTGGCATTATTCCCCTCTCCCTCCGTATTTGCACAGGACTTCTCTCACACCACGAACAAAGTCGCTTGAGCTTGGCTCTAGGTATAGCTGTTTCTCCCATTAGATTGGAAGCCCTTTGATGATAAGAACAGGACTTGTGGTCATCCTTAATTCTCATTGCCTAGCACAGTGCCTGGCACAGAGGAGGAATTCCATAAATACTTGGCAAAATGACACCATGTCTAATACATTTTGTGGACTCTGTGTATTTCATAAAAACTGCATTCAGTTCTATAATCCTTACGGCAGCTATGATCTTGGAGCATAAAGCATTTCAGAGACTATTTAGTGTCAGTGCATTTCAGTGGAGAAAATATCATTTTAATGAGAGATTGTCAATTTCGTTTGTATAGCCCACAGGGTCCTAGTTAATACTGAGTAGGAGAGATCCCATTTTTCATTACAAATCTGAAATTAATTCAATTTTCAGCTTTGCTTGCCTAGTCAATTTAATTCTAATCCTCGTCTTGAAGAGGTAACACAAATGAAACTATCAGAGGAGAAAAACAGGCTTCAGAACCAGGGATGTACTGTATGGTGACTAACATAATATAATAAAAAAACATTAAAAAAAAAACTGTGTGGACGCTCTATCCGTCAACAGATTATTGAACAACTGTGAGGAACTGTCTCAACCCCAACAACATATGTGCCTGTCTGTGTGTAACACACACGTACACGGACATACACACACAGGCATGCAACACACATGTACGTGAGAGCTACCATTTTATAGAATGCCTTTTGTGGTGACATTCTGAAAATGGCATTAAGAGAATTCCTTTTCACAGAAGGCATCCTGCATCCAGAATCACCCACATTTGCATTTATTTATGTAATTAGCATATTTCTATTAGCAAAAGAAACACAGCTGATAAACACTTGATAAAGATTAGTTGAGGCAGAAAACTATATAATTTAAATATTGGCTTTTGAATAACTGCAGACAGGGCATGAGATACCTACAACTAATGTATGTGCTCCGGTATGAGTAAGAAAGGATGCACGGGGCCTTACGGGTGATGACAGAGAATGAGCAGGTGGAAAAAAGAACTGGATACTAGAATCCCACAGGACACTTAATCTAGCCAGTCCAGGTTAAGGGCCTTGGGATAATCTGGTGAGAAGGTAGTGAACCCAAACTGTAATTAAAACTGCAAAGTGTGTAGCACATCAGGAGGGTTAATCACACAGGAAATTCCACAGGTTGGGTGACAGGGCTCAGTTTCTCTTGACTCATTCTTTTGTCACCTCCACAAAGTGCTGAGTGAATGCAATCTCTTTAGGAATAGGTAAGGGGAGTTAAAGAACTAATTTTCAAGCTGACTACTTGGGTGCTTATATTAGCTTCATCTAGCAAACAGCCTAGAATGGTCTCTTAACAAGTGGGCCACTCTCCACATAAATGCCACGGGGAAGATAATGACTTGACAACAAGAAAAAGCATGTACACGGCTTACAAAGGCCTGCAGCAGGCAGACCGTGCAGAGCTGACCAAGAGCGAGAGAGGACAGAACAGTACACGGTGTTGGTGTTGAAATGAACATGGGTCACTCCTGATGTGGAAGAGGTGCCGGGGACACAAGTCATCCTGGATCAGAGTGACCACTGTTTATCCACTCAGTGAGAATCAAGCGCCTCATGCTCACCAGGCCCTGTTCTATGCGCCGAGACGTGAAGGTAAACAAAACAGACATCACCCCTGCTGCTAAGAAGTTAACATTCTAGTAGGCAAAGGAGGAGGGGATGACAATAAATACATGCTCTACAGAGAGGGCACATAAAGTGAGGGCATAAACACTGACTTCGACAGGGACTAGTACCATCTAAAGTCAGGAAAGGCCTCTTTAAGGAGATGAAATGAGGCTAAAACCTGAATGAGAAGAAACTAATCATGCATTAAAACCCAGGCAGAAGGAAGAGCAGGTGCAAGGACCGTGACATAGGCTGAGCTGGGTGGCTCCGAGGACCAACAAAGCCAGTGAGTTGTCAGTGCCCAGCAAATCAAAGGGGAGCAAGACAAGAGGCTAAATAAAAAGCCAGATGGCCATGCAAGGAATTTGGATTTTTGTCTATGTGCAGTGTGATGCCTCCAGCAGACCCGGAGAAGGAAAGGAACTTTTAAAAGCTCTCTGGCCGCTGGGAAGGCAGGTGGGAGATGGATGAAACAGGTGGAGGGGATTAAGAGAACACTTAGGATGAGCACTGGGTAATGTACAGAATTGCTGAATCACTGTATTATACACCTGAAACTAATATAACACTGTATATTAACTATACTGGAATTATAAATAAATAAATTAGCAAGCAAACAAGCAAGCTCTCTGGCCATATGTAGAAAATGGGCTGCAGGGAGGCTAAAGAGGGTGCAGGGAGAATTATAAGAAGGTTACTAAAAACATTGAGAGTATTGATGATAGTGGCGTGCACTCGAAGGGCAGCAGTGGGATCAACAGAATATTAGAGATAAGAGTGGACAGAACTTGTTGGGAAGAAGGACAGGGTGGGATGGAAGGGATCAAAGATGATCCAAGGGCTTGGGGCCCGAGGGAGTGGGTGAATGGTGCCTTGTTCCGAGATGCAAAGGTTGGAAGAGGATTAGGATTAAGGTGGGGTGGGGGCAGGAGGAGAGCAAAGGCTTTGTTTTGACCTGTCAGGTTTCTATCTCCAGATGAAGATGAAGTGGGCAGTTAGGTACTTGAGTCTTGAGCTCAGGAGAAGGATCAGGACTGCAGATACCAACATGGGCATCACTATGAAGATGCTAATTACAGGCACAACACCGAGACTGTGGACAGGGAAGAGCCCTGTGGCACTTCAACACTGAGTGAGAGGTCAAGAGGAGAAGCATCCAGCCAAAGATGCTATGAATGCAACCTGGAAATGGGGGAGAGACCAGAAGAGTACGGGGTCACAGAAGCAAGGGGAAGAACCTGCTCTACGAAGTAAGAAATGATCAGGTGCATCGAATAAGAATAGAGATGTGACTACCCTGGATTTGTGAACATGGAGGTCATCAATGATAACAAGGGCGGATTTGGTGGAGTGGTGGCAAGAGACACCCAGCTGGAACTGACTGAGGCGAGATCAGGAAGTGAGAAGTGTACAAGAGGGATGCTGGACTATTCTTGCATTAAGAATTAAGGAAACATAACAGTCTAACCTCTGAGTGCTAGCAGGTTCTCCTAAGAATTACTGCAGGCTCTCTAAAAACCAAAGGCCAAGAAAAGAATCAGTCATTTAGGGCCAGTGCCCAGATACAGTAGAGTTCATGGCCACGTCATTCAACAGGAACCAGGAACCATGGAACAGAACAGGAAAGCAACTAGTCCCAAGTCAACCTGTAGAGAGTTAACCTTTAGAGTGACCATATGTCTGGACAGTCCCAGTTTATATCTCTTATTCCAGCGTAATTATTAGGGACTCTCAAAGTGTCTTGGTTTGGATGATAAATTATAAAACTCTCCTATTTATAGTTCACTGTTGCCTTACCCAACTTTGCACAGCCCCATCATTTAGGTGAAGTCAAGATCATTACTTAAGCTAGAAAACTGCTCCTGACTGATCCGGGGTGAGAAGCTAGGGCCAAATATCTGAGTAGATCAGTAGACTATCCATTTACTTGTGGAATATTAAAGGTTTCATCATCTCACTTCATAGAATGCAAGATCATCTATACTGTAAAGGACCAAATCCCAAATTATGATAACAGAATATAACAGTTAATATTAAATCATAGTATATAAAAATGGTGGTGTGCTTAGAAAAAGACCTAGAAAAACCAAAATCAAATTGTTTGTAGTGGCTGCCCACAGGAGTGAAAGTTTGGATGGATGGAGGTAAGAAGTCTTACTTCTCATTTTATAACTTCAGTAGTTTTCACTGTTTAATTTCTACGGGGCACATGTATTACTTTTGTGATTTAGATTTCTTACATTTATGTAAACCAATATCTAAGTATTTCCCAAGAATAAGTGTCCATGATAGATCAGATGCATGGTATGAAAATCTCTATCTCCAGGCCTAGTCTCATGGCACCTGATGCTGTTGACCCTGACAGATACATTGAAGCGAAACCAGATGTCCTCTCAAGCATCCTCTATGGCAATATTAAAGCCTAGAATTAGGGTGAAGTCTCCTGACATCACTGCTAATTCATGGAAGCTTCCTGACAACCCACCAGGTGCACCATACAGCCAGCCTGGCTCATATAAATTTCTGCCAGCTTATTTACAAAGTCCCATCCAATGCTGGTATTATCTCAACCAGCTTGTCTGTACATCGTATTTTGATTAATGAAAATAAGTCATTTCCCAGCTGCTTGGCTGGTGCAGTTCTCAGATGCCCAGCTTTCAGCTGAAAGCTCAGACCCAAGAGCCAAAATCTCACGAAACAAGGTCCCTGCAGCTCTCACAGACACATAAGCTTGTCCCAACTTGAGCTCTGTGATGCATGAACTAGGAGTTTCAGGACACTTAGTTGAGCCCTACTTACAACAGAACCCATCCCACATGTTTCCAGGTCAGGCTAAGATACTAAGTCATCACTATCCACACGTGTTGGCATTATGCAGACACCAACCTGACATATTTCAAATGGAACCACTATGCCACACATTTGGATTTAGAATTTTTTGTGTGATTTTCATCTGTAGAGAAGCCAAAATCCCATTCATTTCCTGGGGGGATAAATATAATTTAGAGTAGAACCAATTAGTTACAAATAGTATACTGAACTAGAAAAGAGCTGTAAGAATCCTTAGAGGGGATCTGATCTATACTTTTTACAAATGAGAAAACAGATTGAGAGGTGATGGTGGCTTGTCCAAGATCACACAGAAAGTTAACAGCACATCTCGGACTAGAATCCGGGTCTCCTGACTCAGTGTCTCTACCACACTGCTTGCCATGAACAAAGTAAATTCTTATGGACACTTCACAGAAAGATATTTATCCACGTTGACTATACAGAGATAAAATATAATCTACTTTATATAAATAAACCATTTACCAGTGTTCTCATTGCTGTCCTGCCACACTGAAAACTTTTCAGGAGTAAACTCAGAATGCCTGCATTTACACTGACAAGAATAGCAGCGGGGACAAAGCTAGAAAGGTCCTTGCCTGTAATCCTTGAGATGCCATATCTCTCAATAGGTTGTCTCAATAACAAGCCATAACAATGCTAAATCGGTATCATTTCTTAGCAGTTGTTAAATCTTTTTAAATTAAAATATAAGTACCTAAATGAGTGGCATCTCTGGGATCAGCTAACACTAAACAAAATGTTTTCAATGCTCCTAAAGACCAGTGAATTATCAAAAAATGTGTTTTTCTATTGTTGGAGAGGATGTGGAGAAAGGGGATCCCTCCTACATTGTTGGTGGGAATGCAAGTTGGTACAGCCACTCTGGAAAACAGTGTGGAGGTCCCTTAAAAGTTAAAAATTGAGCTACCCTATGACCCAGCCATTGCACTACTGGGTGTTTACCCCAAAGACACAGATGTAGTAAAGAGAAGGGCCATATGCACCCCAATGTTCATAGCAGCATTGTCCACAATAGCTAAATCATGGAAGGAGCTGAGATGCCCTTCAACAGATGACTGGATTAAGAAGTTGTGGTCCATATATACAATGGAATATTACTCAGCTATCAGAAAGAATGAATTCTCAACATTTGCTGCAACATGGACGGCACTGGAGGAGATAATGCTAAGTGAAATAAGTCAAGCAGAGAAAGACAACTATCATATGATTTCTCTCATCTATGGAACATAAGAACTAGGATGACCGTAGGGGAAGAAAGGCATAAAGAAAGGATGGGTAATCAGAAGGGGGAATGAAACATGAGAGACTATGGACTATGAGAAACAAACTGAGGGCCTCATAGGGGAGGGGGGTGGGGAAATGGGATAGACCGGTGATGGGTAGTAAGGAGGGCACGTATTGCATGGTGCACTGGGTGTTATACACAACTAATGAATCATCGAGCCTTACATCGGAAACCGGGGATGTACCGTATGGTGACTAACATAATATAATAAAAAATCATTAAATTAAAAAAAAAGAGAGAGAAAAAAAAATGTGTTTTTCTGATCTGTTTACGAACTATGATGAGAACTGAAACGGGATATCACAAGTCAGGAAGAATCCTTCAAATATGATCTCATCCACAAGGTTACCTTTCAGGAGCTCCCCTTCTGAACCAATGTAAACAACTTACCTAGAAGACAATTCCATAGTCTCTGCAAGAATCTTTATCTAGAATATGATATCATACAGATGTTTGTAAGGGAATTTAACATTAAATCAAAAGTACTTCAGTTTATGTGTACAATGTCATATGACTCAACGCTCAAAAAGAATGAACTCTTGCCATTTGCAACAACATGGATGGAGCTACGGTGTATTATGCTAAGCAAAATAAGTCAGTCAGAGAAAGACAAATACCATATGATTTCACTCATAATGCGGACTTTAAGAAACAAAACAGGTGAACAAAAGGGAAGGGGAGGGGAAGAAAGAGAGGGAAGCAAACCATAAGGCACTGGGTTTTTTTTTAAGATTTTATTTATTTATTTGAGAGAGACAGAGCACAAACAGTGGGGAGGAGCAGAGGGAGAGGGAGAAGCAGACTCCCTGCTGAGCAGGGAGCCCAACACGGGGCTTGATCCCAGGACCCTGAGATAATGACCAGAGTCAGAGGCAGATGCTCAACCAACTAAGCCACCCAGGGGTGCCTAAGGGACGCTCAACTATAGAGAACAAACCGAGGATTGCTGGAGAGGGGGTGGGCAGGAGGGATGGGTTAAATGGGCGATGGGTATTAAGGAGGGCAGTTATTGTGATGAGCACGGGGTGTTATATGTAAGTGATGAATCACTAAATCCTACTCCTAAAACTAATATCACACTATATTACTGTTAATTAACTAGAAACAAAAATAAATAATAAATAAAAGTATTTTTCCAACATTTCTTTGCAAGTTAAAGCTATCACAATTGTATATGTTTATACATACACAAATATATATACAAATATATATACTTGTGTGTATACATACATAAATATGGGTGTATGTGTGTGTACATATACACACACACACACACACACATATATATCTTTTTTTTAAGATTTTATTTATTTATTTGAGAGACAGTGAGAGAGCTAGATCATGAACAGGCGGGTAGGGCGGAGGGAGAAGCAGACTCTCCGCTGAGCAGGGAGACTGATGCGGGACTCGATCCCAGGACCCCGGGATCATGACCTGAGCCGAAGACAGACGTTCAATGGACTGAGCCGCCCAGGCGCCCTATACATATACATATGTACTTTTCACGTTACTAATTACTGCAGGCCCGGGCAGGCTACTCAATAAATACGCATTACACAGAACTGAATTAAAATAGAAACAGTAGAAATAAAATCATCTGCATGTGAAATATCTTTTTAGACTACAGACGAAAAGTATAAGCTTGGGTACTTTTTTAGATGAAATAAAATATGCTTTCCAGTCTTGATAAAAATACTTACATACACTTATTTATTTTTATCTAGCAGATTCTACTTTATCACCATATAATAAAGCTACAAAACTACCTCTGTGTTGATCCCCGGGAATCTAGGATTTTTCAGGCTGCGGGTTCTCCTTCATTGGTATAGCACCGTGAACAGATTAGGGATTGTCAAGCTGTCGTGTGAAGACTGAGCGGAACTGTGTTTATGCCACACCAGCTAATACTTGGTCACAAAAGCAGTGTCAGGAGAGGATTCAAGATGCTTCAAAGAAACAGTGACAGCAAATCGATGCTCTGCAAAAAGCTACCATGATTACCTCACTTACGGAGAGGAATTCTGACAAAATGATGTGAAAGCCCGCTCTTCTGCTAGACGTATTTAATACAGTAGGAGCTCCTTTTAGCTGCAACTGCAAATAAAGGGGAACGAATGATTCTACTGTCAAAAACAGTATTAGTTATGAAGTTATTTGGGGCAAACACCAGGTAATGCACAAATAGAATAAGGCATAGTGCGAAGAGAAGAATCAGAGAATTCTGAAGCTAAATAAAAGATATTTATACTCAAAATAAAAAGCAGAATCTAATTAGAAAATCTGCACTTGGTGGCCTTCACAGTAATGAGTGGTTAAAGCATGAATCATCAATTGATGCTAAAATTCCTGAGTGAAAGTTTGATGAGAAATATATTTACATAATCCCAAAGTATCTTCCCACAAGATACTTCTTAATTACAAAGGAAAAAATAGTAACTTTATAGTAGAGAAATTTGACAGATACCACCTAAACAAGTGGCCAAAGTTGACATAACCAGTAAGAGCACAAATCAACATTATGTGCCTCTTGATAATATGTACAGAGAACATAATATCACTTCTATGATATTTCTGTCAAAAATGCATAATCCAAATTGTGAGGAGAACTGGACAAAGCCAAACTGAAAGACATTCTATAAAATAACTGGTCTGTACACTCAAAAACGTCAAGCTCATGGAAGACAAAGAAAGACGAAACAAATGTTCTAGATTAAAGGACACAAAGGAAATTTGACACAGAAATATGACACATGATCTGGGATTTTCTTTGGCTCTTAAGAACATTATTGAGTAAACTACCAAAATGTTAATCAGATTTGTAGATCAGATAATAATGTTGTTTAAATGTCAGTTCGCTGGTTTTGAGAATTATATGTAGTTAGGTTGAAAAAAAAAAGTCCTTGTTTTTAGGAGCGACACAATGAAGTATTCAGGGGAGAGAGCTATTGAACGGGTCTGCAACTTATTCTTAATGGTTCCAAAAATGTATCTGTATACAATACATGCTTGTATACATGCATGTGCATGTTCGTGTGTGTGTGTGTGTGTGTGTGTGCGTCATGGATGGATGTATAGCTACATAGGTAGGTAGGAAGTTAGATGAAAGAAGGCAAGGAGAGAAGGTGGGAGGAAGAAAGGATGAAAGGAGGTGGATGAACAAGAGAGAAGGTATTAGAGCAAATGTGGCAAAATACTAACATTTGGGGAATCTGGGTGAGGCATATATGGATATCTATTGTATTAATCTTGGAACGTTCCTGTAAGTCTGAAATTATGTCAAAATACAAAGTACACAAAAAAGAAGGTAGAATGTATGTGCGTAAAAAATGGCCAAGAACTAAAAATAATAATTGACTGTTAAGTACCTATCATGTGACAGAGATAGTGCTAGGTGTTGTAGGGACTACATTAAAAGAATGTATGAAATGTTTTTGCCCTTAAACTTACAGAGAAAGGAGAATTAACACAATAAGATAATCGGAGAACAGTTCAAAAGGGTAGATATTTAATTAAATGCTAAAGATTACAGGTGTGCATAACTGATTCATAACAAATTTGAGCCACTGTTTAAGATTTAAAGTAACAACAAATCATACCAAAAATATGAGATAACAGCATTTCTGTTCTCATAAATATGTTTGTAAATAATTTCTAAAGATATGTTTATGTGTGCACATAATCACACATAAGAATTTAGAGGCTAAATATAATAAAACATTACTGCTTCTAAAACTTCTGTAATCAATTGGATTTAAAATACAGGTAATTTTTCCACCCAAAGTAAGGTATCCAGAAAACGTTATTATAATAAAATTAAAAATAGAAAGAATATTCTGATGGTAAGAAAGCGAAAGGAAAAAAAGAGAAAGAGAAGCAAATACACAGTGCCAGCACATACAGTAGCTAGCTATTCATATGCGACTTAACCATTTCCCTGTAATCAAATATCAACCACCCCAGACGAAGAAAAGCCTATAAAAGCTTTAATGGACTCACTCGTGGATAAATTTTACCATAAGCAATTTTGTAAATAGAAGAAGAGGCTAAACAGGAGAATCTGGCGCCTCTTATACACTGAATAGAAGCTGAAAAGGACACCTTGGCCTTCTGCTGCCCCACTGCTCCAACCTGGCTTTGATTCTGCTATGGGCAGAATATTGTTTAACTAGTCACTGCACTGATAAGACAGGTGATGTTCTTAAAAATCCAGTGCGTCTTTCAGTTCATCCTTGTATTTACTGATGAGGGCACAATTCAATTTTGTCTCTCTCAAAGTGAAAGCCAGAGGATAGCACTTTAGCCACTGAATGACTAAGCATTAATGTAAGCAATGGAATAAGCCTATATAAGAAGCAAGAGGCAAACAAGTGCAATTTAAGGTTAATGTATCTCAGATTCCTTATACAAGTAGAGTGCCCCCAAGGTTTGACAGGCAATAGGGATAATGAATTTATTTATGATTACTTTCAGGATCAGATGTTGAGTTAATAATCAGTTCAACTTTTTTCCTCTTGGTCTAATCTCATTAATTCCATATTTATTTTAATTGGCTCTTATTTGAATTTTCTAATTTCATAATGTGTGACTAATATTTCCACCATGTCCACTGTGTGTCAGTTTGTTTTTTATTAGGGAATTATATGGAGTTGATCTAATTTTATATGCAGGCAGGCACACAGTATGCATGGCTGTTCTTTACAACATTTCTCAAACGGCAGAATGAAAGAATTAGACAGCTTGAGGTTGAATTATGACCTTGGACAGCTTACTTAACTCTTAGCCATTCTTGCCAACCTAAAGAAAATAAAACATCAACTAAAAAAGCAAGAAGATCGAAGAAGAGAGAACCGGAGGCCTGAGAATGACCCTAGCTCATAACTTCCACCCCACTCCTAGGTCAAAACTCTAACACACGGCACAGAAGACAGTTACCGGAGGCCTGCAGGGCTGGGGAAGGTGCACCTCATTTCCCAGACTCAGCCTGGCAGAGGAGGCCTGCTGGCGCATCTGAGTCAATACGCCCCCTGGTGTCAAATAGGGAAACGACAGCCTTTCTAAGTTCCCCCAGCCCCCTGAGGTTTTTTTTCCAATGAAATTAATGTTACTCCCAATCTGGATCTTAACCATTTGAACTACATTCAGTCTTTTGGTCTCGTGGTATTACATTTTTTCTATGACTTGGAGAATAGACAACCGATATCCTCTATCTACATACCCAAAGAAAAACAACACAGATATCTTCAGTCATATATATATACTATGCTTGATTTTAAATTATTGGTTTTCTTTAATAGCAGATTACTAACAAAAAATAGGGGCGCCTGGGTGACTCAGTCAGTTAATCAGCTGCCTTCGGCTCGGGTCATGATCCCGGAGTCCTGGAATAGAGTCCCGTGTTGGGCTCCCTGCTCAGCATCTCCCTCTCCCTCTGCGGCTCTGCCGGCTTGTACTCTCTCTCAAATAAATAAATAAAATCTTTTAAAAATTAAAATTAAATTAAAAAATGAAGAAGCTTGTAATAATTCTCTGAGTATATACTGTTTTGTATACTCTTCAGTTTTAAAATCATGTTAATGTTCTATATATTCAAAAAATTAAATGAAATCAACAAGGATGGTGGGGAGGATCTTAAAACTGAATGCAAATGAAAATAAATGAACCCAACTATATTTAAAATGAATAACATTATCATGCTGAATTTTTTAAATCAGAGCTAATCCAAGTAACTTCTGAACACAGAACTCTACTTTCAATGTAAAGGAAAATAAAAGAACTGTATATAATCTTGAGCTCTTTTTAGGAGGTCTATTTTTCAGTCCGTGTATAGCAATCCTGAAATGATTTTATATGTATTGCTGGACTGATCAAAGGAGTAAATGTATTAATTTTTTTGTGAGCCAGGTTTTCACTGTGGAAAGAGGGAGATGAGAACTCCGGTGGGAGCTATGTTGGAATTGGGAGTATCAGTATACACTCAGGATTTTTAAATATATTTCCATCTTTTTAGCTGCATCTATGAGAATATGTAGGTATATGTATCTCCCATCTCTGTCTGCTGAAAAGGTCAAGAAGCAATGGCATTGTAGTAAAGCAATGATCACAGACCTTGGGTTTTAAATACCAGTCCCCACTAACAGGACAAGGGCTCCTTGGAGAAATGGTTGATTCCAGTGCTGGGGCAGGGAGAGTACAAGATGGACCTCAAACAGCTAATTGTGCCAAAAAGTAATAGCGTATTAAAAAATTATAAGAGCATGTGAAAAGGATACAGGAAATAGCTACCTGGGGATAATCTGAGCATCGAAATAAATAAAAGCAGGAAGCATTTCATTACAGCAGAATGCTATTTAATAAAACACAGAAGGAATGAGAGAATTAAGAATTATAAACTCGGACATAAATGAGTAGCAAGGGATCCTAAATTTGGGGGTGGGAGAAGCTTGAGGAGGAATAAATCTTTATACAGTCTTAAAGTGCTTCCCCACAAATTACTAACTACAAAAGGAAAAATAGTAACTATACAGTGTGGAAAATGGGTAACACTGGAATGATCCGTTGTCCAACGATCATATTTAACATCACTAATAGTGGCTGAATAGACATGCTGCCCCTCTGGACCTGATGCCCCGAGGAGGATACAGTATGACTTCTGAGGTACTCCAGCCAAAAATGCATCCACTGAACCTAATCACAAGGAAACATCACCTGAACCCTCCTAGAAGAACATTCTGTAAAATAACTGGCCTGTACTCTTCAAAAACATCAAGGTCCTAAGAGACAAAAAAACAAGCTGAGACACTTCTCCAGATGAAAAGAGACAGAAGAGCCATGACAATGAAGTTCAACACATGATGTGGGCTGGAGCCTGTAGCAGAAAAAAAAACTGCCCTAAAGGCAATTACTGGGACAACTGACTAAATTAGACTACAGACTGGATAACAGTATTATGTTAATATTAAATTTCCTGAATTTAATAACTGTACTGTGGTTATATAAGAGAATATCCTTATTCTTGTAGTTGCATGTTTTAGTATTAAGAGTGAAGGGGAATAATGTATGCAACCTACTTTCAAATGATTCAGGGAGAAAAAAAAGCAACATTGATATATACTTATAAAGAGGAAAATCCATAAGGCAAATATGTCAAAATACTGAAGATGGAGGAAATCTGTGGGCTATTCTTGCTATTTTTCTGTAAGTTAGAAACTTTTTCAAAAGAAAAAAATTGAAAAAGATGTTATATTTTGAATTTAATGTATAGGTACCTATAACTAGCTTTTTTTTTTTTTAAAGATTTTATTTACTTATTTGACAGAGATAGAGACAGCCAGCGAGAGAGAGAACACAAGCAGGGAGAGTGGGAAAGGAAGAAGCAGGCTCACAGCAGAAGAGCCCGATGTGGGGCTCGATCCCAAAACGCCGGGATCATGCCCTGAGCCGAAGGCAGACGCTTAACCGCTGTGCCACCCAGGCGCCCCTATAACTAGCTTTTAAAAACCATTTTAAATGTTTCCATATTATAATTCAGACAAATTAAAGTCAAGCTATATCTGCAGAGCTTATGATTTATGTTAGTGAAAAAAGTACTTTCAGTCGAATTACATGTGATTCATAAATATCTCTTTTTATACCATTTTGATTTTCAAAATGATTAAAGAAATATTTGGTATTTTAGTTACATTCATATATTAAAGAATACTTTAGATAAAACCAGTAAATTGCTCTGAAAATGAAAAATACCTTATTCAACCTTCTTTTTAGTATCATAAGCATAGAGGCATCAAATTTTTTTAAATTCATGATACTTCCCCAAGGTTAGTGGAAATAGGTACCTTGATTTGTGCATTTTCTCAATTTAGCATTTATATAAAAAAACATTCACTGTTCTACTCTCCAATCTACAAAACTATACAAAATTCAAGTTTATAACATTGAGCAAGTTCACTCCACAAACCAGAAGTATCAATGACCATTGTAATCCATTTAAAATCATATTCTCAGATGAAATAACTGTATGAAAAACAACTTCTCAATTTCTCAGCAATGTCATTCAGCTATACTACTAAGGAGAATAAACTAGAAATTAAAATCATAAAGCTGAGAAGCTGGAAATCTAGTTTTTAAAATAACTCAGGATTAATTTCACCGGCATAAACCTCAAAGACACTGATTACTGAACTCAGAATTTCCCCTGATTAATAAAAACATCACCAATCACCATTCCTCATGCCAAGCCTCAGCTCTTCTTTCAGGAAGTTTGCGTTTCTGGGCTCCCCCAGACATAAGGGTACCTCCATTCTTTCCATTTGTCCCAGTAGATATATTCTATTTCTTTTTCTAGTAAATAGATTCCCTTCATTTCAAAGCAGTTTAAGACTCTGGGGAGTGGGGAGTGGGGGGAGGGCATCGTTTTTGAAGTCTTGTAAATTCTAGGCAATAAGGAGCAGTTAGCTGTCAAGGTTTGCTGGTGAGAGGAAAAGATGCAACCCTCACAAGCTTACTTCTTCATGTAGGAGAAGAAACCCTGATACAGTTATGTCTGGCAAAAAGAATTACATTTGGTAGCATCATATACCGGAAAGGTGGGTGGAAACGGGTCGTCTTCCACCCTGCTGCCTCTCGGTAGTACATTTCTGCAGAATATATTGCAACTGAAAACAGGCATGGCTATGATCGACCAACTCCACCTCTAGATACCTCCCTAGAAGTACATTCTCCCGTGTGTACAAGTATTGACCAAAACACTGTTTGAGAAAAGCAAAACAACCTAAATGCCTATCAGCAGGGGGATTTACTTAGAAAGAGAAGAAAAATGTACGCACAAAGAATACCATGTAAATTCTTGGGTAGATATGTGAATATAAAGATCCAAAAAGGTATACATCAAACTCATAGCAGTGGTTAACCTCTGGAGATTCTGGAGGAAGACCAGGGATGGAAAATAAAGTTTTACCTAGGATGTTCTAAAGTTTAAGGGAAAATGTATTCGTGTGTTAGCTAAGTAATTAAAAATTAATTTTCAAAGATTAAAGAGATGGATCAAATTAAACACTGAGCCAATCCAAGACAGAGGTCGATTTGACTATAAAATGATAGAAACTGAGAAATACTGAAAATCAGGCTAACTTTGAATTCCTAACATTTTTTTATATATCAGAGCAATGGCCCAGAATCGTAGTCTGAATCTTTTTTTTTCTTTTAAGATTTTATTTATTTATTTGACAGAGAGAGAGAGAGAACATAAGCAGGGGGAGCGGCAGGCAGAGGGAGAGAGAAGCAGGCTCCACGTGGAGCAGGGAGCCCGATGCGGGGCTCAATCCCAGGACCCTGGGATCATGACCTGAGCCGAAGGCAGATGCTTAACTGACTGAGCCACCCAGGTGCCCCTCGTAGTCTGAATCTTGATCTTTTTGCATATAATGAATCCTGCTGATTCCTAAAGAGTTAGCTATCTTATTTCCTCATCTAGAATTAAAGTTTTTAATAAACCCATTTGGAAGAAAGGAAAGAAAGAACAAAGGAGGAAGGGGGGGAGGGAAGTTTCCCCAACTATTACATCTAATTTTGTTTGTCTGACTTCAAGCTTCAATCTTGGATCATGTATAAGATTTGTGTGATGGGAAGAGGAATGCCAGCAGAAAGTTCTCTCAAAAAACTTTGATTTAAAATAAAACAACGAAACAAGAGGCGAGGCGACGTTCTACTACAGAGATCTTGAGGTTGCCAGACTCCAAAGAGTTGAAAATATCAACTCTTTTTCAATAGAGATTATAGAAACAACTCACAAAGTCTTAGGGAAATACCTTTAAGACACACAGGCAGTAAGTAAGATGAAAGAATCCATTTCTTTTAAATAGTTTTTGGAAAGAAAATGGATACATTTATTTGCAACTTGCTTTGAACTTATTTAGTAAAACTTAAGGAACTATTCTTTCACATATGTAAATTTATTTCCTTAAATGCAAAAGAAAATAGCACTAGGAAGAGACAAGAAGGCTAGCTTCTTGTTGGCAAGAAGGCTGGCAAATTTTATATCTTCCAGAAAAGATTATTATGACATGTATTTTATGCTCCATATCAGTTTGTAATTGTAATTCTTCTGGTCATTACTCCAGGAGTTAGAACGTACACCCTTCACTACTAAAAATGTAATGTTATTCCATACCTTCATCCTCCTTCCAGAAAGAATTTGGAGCACTTTAAGTCCATTTAGTCCCTTTCAAACTAAATGCTATTGTTGTCATGCATTTTGGAAATATTACATACATTCTTAAAACCTAACAAGATATCATTACCATTGTTTTATATAGTCAGTGTTCATTTATCCACATATTTACTACTAGTCTTTGTTATCTCTGACTTTCCAAGTGGGATCCTCTCTTTCTGCGTAAAGAATATCCTTTAGAATTACAACTGAGAGGATTTGCCACTAGCAGATCCATATGAAAAGAAATTCTAAACAGTATTCTTTATTTAGTGTGGTCTCCAAAATTCCAGCTTCTCAGACTCCTCTAGAGACAGGGGGGAAATACCTCCCCTCTCTGGATTCTCAGCTTCTCTGAAATCTCGACCCCAGTAGTTATTCACTATCTTACTATTTTTGTGATGTTTTTTAGAAGATTTTTATTTGTATATTTCATCGAACATTTTTACTTGTCTTCATTGGGAGAACTGGCTCAAAGTACCGAGTCTACCATTAGTGGGCATTACCAGAGCACAGTCAAAGAATTACAGCTGTGGTTACCACCTCAGCACAGCCTACCATTTGGATGTCATTACAATGTTCCAGTTCCAAACAGTTTCTGAATGCTCTCTCCTGACCATTCACATAAGAGCTTGATGATGAAGGTTTACTGATGTAAAACCAACTTTTCTTTGTATTTAAATGAGTTCACGCATGTAAAGTTTTTAGAAGTGTGCCTCGCACATAGTAAGTACTCAATAAACATTAGCAAATATTATTGCTATTTCCAAAATAAGTGGATCCTTACAGTGTTTTCCCACAATCTTACAAATTACCACCACTGTTCTTTATTCTAGTATTACCATAAGAAATACTTCAGAAAACCAAAATCATTCATTTAGTTATTTAAAAAAAAAAAAAACAAAAACAAAAACTGTAGACAGTATTCCTAAACTCAGGTTTTGAGGGTAACTATCAGAAATACCAGCCACAGCCACTGTAAACTGAGGGCCTAATTATCAGATATACACATTATTATTTGCCTAGTAAGAATATGTCCTGTCTTAGTCCCTGAAGAGAGGGCACTACGGACGCAACAGGTTGTTACACAGCCTTTCTACAGTCACAGCATTTCACAAATGAGAGATGACTCAAAAACACCCACTTAATGGAAGCAGGAAGCATTGTGCAGGAGGGTGAGGCGCGGAGACCACGGTCCGCTCTTCCGCATCCTCCAATCTGCCACGATTCCCTCCAGGGTATTTTTTGATTGCAGTCATTGAGCTCTTCATCTCTGACTCGTTCCTTTTTACATCTTCTATCTCTTCATTGAGGGTCTCACTGAGGTCCTCCCCTCTTTTCTCAAGTCCGGTGAGCACCTTTATGGCCGTTACTTTGAATTTTTTATCAGGCATATTGCTTACCTGTGTTTCATTCAGCTCTTTTACAGTGGTTTTGTCCTGTTCTTTCATTTAGGACCTATTCCTCTGTCTCCTTATTTCGTTTCTATGTACGAGGGAAGTCAGCTGCATCCCCTGATCTTGAAAGGAGTGGCCTTAGGGAGAAAGGTCCTGTGGTGCCCTGAAGCACAGCCCCCTGTTCTCCAGAACCCAGCGCTGTGGGAGTACGTCCTCTGTGGGCTGCCACTGCTCTTTGGTTGTGGCTGAGCCACGTTTATCTTCAGTCCAGTGGGCTGCAATGCCCCATGCTGCCTTTGTGGGCACACTGGCAGGGTTTGGTTTCTGTGGGCTCAGGGAGTCAGTCTGAGGCTGCTGCAGGCTTGCAGTCAGATGGTGTCAGCAGTCTGTCCATCTTGTGGGGCTGCAGTTGCACCGAACCACAGGGTACTCTCCCTGGGATGCCCCCTGAGAGGTTTTGTGGGTGGATGGGAAGAGTGAGCCACATAGGAAGCTGTACCATATGCTGAATGCCAAGTGTTCCACCACAGTTTTTTGTTTTCAAGCATGTGATCCATTTATGTATTATTATGTGTAAGTGATGACGACAGGAAGAACGTCTATAGCTCTAAAAGGCAACTTACAAGCCATGCACATTTTCTGCCTGGACAGTAGCCTCCCTGAATCACCCTATGCTGCTCTATGAAGGACTGTCACCTGCAGTGCAGCAAGACCAGGACAAAAGAACAATGCTGTCCGACCCAACCTGTAAAGCATCCCTGCAAAGCCTCTTAAAATAACATGCAACATCATAGTCATTTAAGAATATTTACTGATACCTGGTTTCAGCCAGCTATTTTGGCAAGAACTACGTATTTAATGGTGAATAAGATAACATGATCCTGGCCTTCCAGAATTTAGTCTAATCATGCAGAAGAGAGAGAAAAAATGTGTGACTATATTACAGGATAATAAGTACTATAATGGACGAAGTACAGGCTACTGGGGGAGAATACAGGGAATGGAGATCAGGAAAATCATTTCCAAAATGACACCTGTTGAGTCAAAGCCAAGCAAAGAGGAGAAAATAGAACATTCCAGAAATCACATATATAGAGAGAGGCCCAGAAATAAGAGAAACCATAGGGTATATTCTGGCCAAGCAGAAGCAAAGGCAAAGCCTGCTCTGTAGGAATGTCTCCATAATCAGGGCAGGCAGGACTTCCACCAAAAACGATACTCCCACCAAAAACATACCACAAAGGAAAACAAACCACCATACGGAAGAGTCAGGAGCCACAGCAAATAAGAAGATGAGCGTGCACATGTATACACACACACACACACACACACACACACAGACTTGGAAATAACAGAACTTGAAAGATTTTAAATATACTTAAAGTCAATAAAAGAAGGTATAGATACCACATGGCAGGAATAACGAAGAAGAAAACGGGACACAGAAAGCTGAAAATCAAATAGAACTTGTAGAAATAAAAATGCAGTCATTGGCATTTAAAATTCAGCACAAGACTTCCAGTTTTAAAGCATTTATCTATGCTTCTTTGCAAAACCAAACTAAAAAGATAGGTACTTGTTGTAAAAGACACAAACTCACAAAGAAAACAGGAAAGGAAAAAATACACAAGAGAAACTTTAAAAAAAAAAAAAAGGACGCAAAAAGCAAATGACAAAGTGGTGACTGACTTGAGAGCCTTAAGAAAGTTGAAATCTAAGCCTCCCCAGGGTGGGAGAGGAGGAGGGGGGAGGAAGCCAGAAATCTGGAGAGGCTCAGGGTTTAGCAGTGCAAGGTAACTCTGAGGCAGGAGCGGAGGGTGGAGGGTGAGGGACAGGAGGACTAGTTGACAGTTTGCACAGAGAGTAATTAGTCCACTGGATATTCTCCTCCCAGCCTCCCAGCAGAAGTCTGGAGGCTTACTCTCTGGGGAGGCTGCCGAGCTGCGCAGAGGGTTGAGGCCTAGTCACGGAGTTAAGTGAGTCTGCTTAACCGGAATCCCCTCCCCACTTAGGTATTGGAATCGTAGCAGACAGGCCTAGAGCCCACCTGTTGCACCCC
Source organism: Ursus maritimus (assembly GCF_017311325.1). Lineage (NCBI taxonomy): Eukaryota > Metazoa > Chordata > Mammalia > Carnivora > Ursidae > Ursus > Ursus maritimus. The sequence goes on from NW_024426774.1 coordinate 63,864,052, forward strand.
CAGGCAAGAGATTCAGGGACTCTTCTAGGAAAAATGGCCAACACAAGAGAAAATACCTCTCAGTTCTGACATTTTATCATCCTTAGATGAAAACCACCGGCTCACCACCCTAGCGCCCTATGATGAAGCCACTCAACAAGCCCCGCCCCCTCACACAGAGCTTCCCACCAGCTTCTCAGTCTTGCTCTTAAATACAAGAGGAACCAAAGGCTACCCAACTTGGGATGAAAGCCTCAAACCTAAAAGATAAACACCAATACAAATATATAGGGATAATCAGAATGAATGCTGAAGTAATAGAGACATGAAGGGGAAAGAAAAAAAATAATTAATGTCCCCAGAGAAATAAGAGAATATGCTTGCAATATACCGAAACAAGAACAAGAAACTGTAAAAAAGAAACATTCAGTAAATTTAAAAGAGTTTCTCAAAATATAAGACAGAGTAATAGAAATAAAAATTCAACAGAAGGTCTGGAAGATAAGGGCCACCTGGGTAGCTCAGTCACTTAAACAACAGACTCTTGATTTCAGCTCAGGTCATGATCTCAGGGCTGTGAGATCAAGACCTGCACTGGGCTCCATGCTCAGCAGGGAGTCTGTTTGAGCTTCTCTCTCCCTCTCCCTCCGTCCCTCCCCCTGCTCGCTCTCTCTCTCTCTCTCTCTCAAATAAGATAAATAAATAAATCTTACAAAAAAATTTTTAAAACAAAATTTAAAAGAAGACAGTTTGGAAGACAGAATCCAAAAAATCTACCAGAAAATAGGAAACATAATAATGATAAGGAAAATAGGATTATAATTACAGATGAATACAGAAAGTCCCAAAACTACTAAAAAGGACTTTGGAAAAAAAAAAAGAGAGCGAGAGAGAGAGAGAAAGGAGAATGGCAGACATTATCACACTAACAATGCAAGAAAACATTCCAGAACTGAGGCTCATGAGTGTTCAGACTAGAAGGTCAAGAGAGGCTAGAACAATGAATGGAAAGAGACTCAAACACTGGCATATGATTATTAAATTTCAGCATGCAAGGAATAAAGAGAAGTTCCTAAAAGTTTCAGAGAAAATAACAATAAACAACAATAGCAATTAATGAGTGATTTTACTTTTTAAGAAAATACTCCCAAACCCAGAATAGGATTTTTATAGAAAAGTGCTTGCTAATCAGAGCATCATTTATGAAAAGGAGAAGAAGGGAAGGAATGTAATGTCCAACTATAAGAGAAACAGTTAAGGAATCTATGTTGTACACAATATAAAATCAAGACCTAAACTTGTATAAACAGGACACAGAAAGCATTAACCATAAAGACTAAGATTGATAAATTGGACTTCATTAAATTAAGAATTTGTGGTGATCAAAAGGCACCATTAAGAGTAAAAATGCAAGCTACAGGCTGGAAGGAGATATTTGCTATACAGACTTGACAAAGGACTCAGTTACATAATTCCTATATATCAATAAGAAAAAGACAAGTCAGTTGTTTTAAACGGTGAAAACACCTGAACAGGCACTTCACAAAAGTGGGCATTCAAATGGGCAAGCATATGAAAAGATGCCCATATGAGTTTCCTATTGCTGCTATAATAGCAAGTTACCACAAACTTGGTGGCTTAAAGCACCACAAATGTATTACCTCACCATTCTGGAAGTCTGGAGTGCACAGTGGGGCCTCGTGCTGGAGGCTCTAGAGAAGGGTTCATTCCCACTCTGTAGAGGTTGCCCACAGTCCTTGGCTAGCAGGCCCCTTCCATCTTCAAAGTCAGCAACAGCCTCTCGGGCCCTGTCATACTGCATGGCCGCTTCCCCCACGACATCTCGTTCCTGTACTCTCCTGCCACCCTCTCCCTCTTTCACAGATAAAGACTTTATGATTGCGCTGGGCCCCCTGGAATAATCCAGGACAATCTCCTCAATTTAAGATTCTTAATTGAATTCGCAAAGTCCCTTCTGTGATGTAAGGTCACATATTCATAGATTCCAGGGATTAGAACATGGACATCTTTGGAGGGACATTATTCAGACTACAATGTGCTCGATTTTATTGATCATCAGAGAAAATAAAGTAAAAATACAATGTGCTACTACCCACAAGGATGGCTAAAACTGAAAAAGACAATACTAAGCATTAGCAAAAATGTGTAGGAACTAGAGCTCTTCTATATGGCTGATGCATAAATGAACACAACCACTTGGGCAACCTCTTTAGTAGTGTATCTATGAGAGCCAGACAAGCGGGGCGCCTGGGTGGCTCAGTCGGTTAGGCGTCCGACTCTTGATTTTGGTTCGCGTCATGATCTCAAGGTAATGGGATCAAGCCTAGCATTGGGCTCCAGGCTCAGCAGGGAGTCTGAGCATTCACTCTCTTCCTCTCCCTCTGCCCCTCCTCCCACTCCTCTCTTTCTCTCTCTCCAAAATAAGTAAATAAAATCATAAGCAAGATAAAATAAATAAAGCTAACCATGTGAAAAGCACACATTCATCCTCCAAAAGACGTGTATAAGAATGTTCAGAGAAGCGTTCTTTATAGTAGCCCCAAACTGGAAAAAACCCAGATGTCCACTAGTGAACACGGTACATTACATTCATGTAACAGAATGTGATACAACCATGAGAAAGAATGAACGACTTCTACATTCAGAACATGCTCGAATCTTAGAGACAAGCTGCTGAGCAAGTCAAACCCCACACAAAAGAACACATACTGTATGATTCGATTTACATAAAATTCACCGAGAAGTGAAACATCTCTATGTGAGGGGTGAGAATAGCACTTATCTTCTAGAACAAATAATGGCTGGGAGGGGGCAGGTGAGAAGTTCTGGAGCATAGCAGTGCTATATTTCTTGCTCTCTGTGGTAGTTATATGGGTATATTTACTAGGCTAAGTTTCAGCAAGCTGAACACAGACAATTTGTGTGCCTTTTACAGGTGAATTTTAAAGTTTACAAAAATGTAAACAGAGACTGGAGTCCAGCTGTGGACAATTTTCTCTTTCTCGTCTTATTTTCAATTTTTTATTTAATGAGCATATATAGATATTATAATGGGAAAAAAGAGCAACTTTTTATAAACAGCAGAACTGAGATTCTGTGAGGTTCCTGACAAATCTAAGTACAGTGTGTAATTTAAACACAGTGTAACTGAAAACACTGGGTTGCTAGACATGCTGCAATGATGACCTAGAATGATCTTGTCCTTAAGACGGGGAAGCAGGAAAAAAGTTTTGGAAGCCTGAGTTACAAACAGAGGTTGTTCAAGTTTTCCTTCAAAGTAACTCACCATGGGATTTAGAAACCTAAAGCATTTCAGATATCATTACTAAACCCAAAGTTCCATTGCTTTTATTTCTTGGAACTTGATTACAGAATTCACATCCTGTTTTTGATACTCTCTCTTGCCTTTTCAGAAAGCAAACTGAAGGCACTTATTAGCCCAAAAGTAACAATAAATGCAGAGTACACTCTGCATAACACACCTTGCATGATCAACGAGGAAAACGCTGAGGCTACCCTGGGCCCCCATGGAAGAACATTCTGTCTGAACTGCAAAATAAATTGTAAATATAACACCACAAAATAGTTTCAGTGATTTTAAAAAGCAAACCTCAAGTTTAATGAGGATATGGGGGACAGGGCTTGGTATGCTGTGTGCTGCACAGCATTTGGCCTACCTTTTGTAAATTTCTTTCTTTAAACCCAATCCTATTTTTTTTTTAGATGTAGAAGCTTTAATTTAATCCTTGCTGTTCCCTTGTGATTTGCATAAAATAACTGAAGTTCCTTGTGAACCTTCTATGCAGTGTTGTAAAGGGAATTTTCCGCTAAGAAGCTTCCATTTCATTCCATCAGAGCCATCCAAGATAAGAACTAGCTCATGCCCAAACTCCCCCATACGTTGGTCTGTTTCTCAGGAATTAAACCAAGCAAGTGAGCCCTGTCCTCCACACCAGTAGTTGGTTTCATATTTGCTATTATACATGTCCATATCATTCTGCCCTTTGACTAAGAAAATTGCTTTTGTCACGTAAAAATGGTTCTGATTCTCAACCTAAGAAGACGTTGGCGAGGCGACCCAACATTTCTTTCTCCTTCTGGTCATAACTCTTCTACATTTCCCCAGCATGTACTTCTGGAGGGACTGTCAATCACAGTTCCTTACACTGGCTAGACAACCATGATACTGGATCCTAGATCGAAAGGATGGACACATGACTCATACAAGGCAAATCAGAGTGTCTTCCCTGCAACATTACAATCTGCTGCTGGAAAATTTCCCTGTTTCCTCCCATGTTTCTGAAAACCTGCAGCCCTCCATGGCCATGGCATTGCTATGCTGCCCACTCCCCTAGCTTGGAAGAAATTTGTCATCAAAAGGAGAATGAAGCCAATGACCAGAGAGAAACAGCCAAGAGATGGAGGAAGAGTCTAAGAGAGTACTGACAATGCCATTTGAGTTCCTGTAGGCCCTGATGTCAGCACCAGTCTGGACCTTTCAAGTGACATAAGGCACTCAATTCCTTTATTTCCTCAGGCCAGTTTAAACTGTGTCCTGTGACCCTGAGCCAAAAGTCTTACAAAACCACAAACTTGTAGCAGTGGTGATGCCCATCACTTGCTGCTGTCTCTCATCAATTCCTTCTGACATACCAGAGGAGCGACTACCTCAGGGCGTGCTCTGGCCAGTGAATGAGTGATCATGGAGCCATTCTGAATGGTGGGTTTCCAGGTCGGCCATTCCAGGCCTCAAAATGGAATCCAGTCCCCAGAGCCAAGGATTATCAATCTGCATGTCATCTGAGTTCTCTCTAGGCCACATCTAGAAGCCAGACCCCAGACTTTCCAGCTGGGCTGCCAGGCCAGGGGATGAGGTGTGCAGGGGAACTTTGCACAGCCTCAGAGCTCACGGCAGCAGGGCCCTGCTCTGTGCTGAAGCACCATGTTTTTGTCATAAGCAATGTCTTTTTTGGGTGAAGTAACTGATCCCCCTGTTCAAGGGACAGGTGATAGGGATTGTTACCTTTGCTTTCAGCAGATCCATCAAGGAAAAAAGTGGCTTGAGCCCAGCAGAAGTTCGTGGGAGACCTAGATTCTTCAACTGGGACCACTCTGACTGCCACAAAGGGGTATGCCTTAATGCATATTCATATTAGACACAAGCCAGGATTTTTCTTTGGAAAATATCCTTGGGGCGCCTGGCTGGCTCAGTCAGTAAAGCATATGACTCCTGATCTTGGGGTTGCAAGTTCGAGCCTCATGTTGAGTGTAGAGATTACTTAAAGATAAAATCTTTTTAAAAAAATTTTTTTAATTAAAAAAAAGAAAATATCCTTGATTCTCACCATCAGATGACAATAACTGAGTTACAAAAACAGGCCAGGCAGTTAGGTAAATGGTAAATTAGCCAACTGAAGCCTGGGGAAAGAGAGGCCGGGTTTTGAATCCTACTTTGACAGTTTTACCTATTTTTTTTTAAAGACTTTATGTTATTTGACAGAGAGAGACAGTGAGAGAGGGAACACAAGCAAGGGGGGTGTGAGAGGGAGAAGCAGCTTCCCGAGGAGCAGGGAGCCCGATGCAGGGCTCGATCCCAGAACCCTGGGATCATGACCAGAGCCGAAGGCAGACGCTTAACGCTGAGCCACCCCGGTGCCCTGACAGTTTTAGCTATTGTTCTTAGGCAAATTACTAAATTCTCTAGGCCTCAGGTTCTTCTTCAGTAAAAGGGAAATAAGAGTGTCTACCTTAAGGTCTTACTATATGTTCGTAGAGCATGCAACTCTTGATCTCAGGGTTGTGAGTTTGAGCCCTGTGCTGGGTGTAGGGATTACTTAAAAATAAAATCTTTAAAATACATACATACATAAAAATAAAATGTCTACATTCCTTCTGATTTCAGAGGAGTTAAAATGAATTTCATACCAGATCAGTAGAAGCTGGAGGACCGTCACTCTCCCACAAGTACATCGGTACATCTCTTTTGGGAACGTAGTTTGTCAGTATCCATCACAATATACAAAGTATACATTCTCTAAAGTATACTATTCTGTATACCATTGGTATACCAAAGTATACCATTCTCTGATGACCATTCTACTTCTAGAAATATCGGCTACAGAAATACTCTAGAAAGCAGGTATAAGGATGCATGCTACAGTATCGCTTGTAATTGCAGACAAAGTGCCCATCGACAGGAATGTTGAAACACAAGACAGAGACTGAATTGACAAATTAGAAGTCCAGGGGTCCTTCTGATAGCCATATGCAGGGAGATTCTGGCCTTTGAGCCAATTCTAGTCAATAAAAATTTATTCAGTGTGTGCCCTATTCCAGACATTGTGCTGGGCATGTGTGGACAATGGTGAACAAGACAGACTCTGGCCCTTTAGCCAGAAGAAGAAACCCAAAACCAGATTTCATATTCTCCTAATACATGTAAGTTCTTGTGAGATCGTTTTTAATAACACCCATGATTTTTATTTTATAATTTCACCTAAGGTTCCTTTAAAAATTATGCCAACTGAAAGCACTGGGGCAAACTTTTGTATGAAAAGGAAATAAATCATTATTGAGTCTTTCTTTGGCACCGTATGAATCACAGTTTTGATCATTTCTTATGTCATCTCACTGTTTATTTCTCCTGAGTTCTCTGTCAAATAGCTGTAATTTCTTTTTGGTAGCTTGCCAAAAATCAATAAACAATTTGTCCTTTACAATTTTTGTAATAAACTGCACTAAAAGGAATCCGTTTCCTCTAGAATGACTGGAACACCTTGCACATATTAAAGTGAAATTTTCTTAACCTATAAATTATAAAAAATATAACCAGGCACAAAATTAGGATGAGTAATAATGGCTTGGTTCTGTAATCCAAGTAGCATTATAAAGTAGCAATCCCAGGTAAATTTCTACAATGTAGTTATGAATAAACAACATTAAAACAAGTATAGTAACAGAAACCAGAACTCTTTAAGACTCTTCCACATAGACTTCAAAGATTTTTTCCCCCACATATCTCAAGGGAAAATAACACACCATAAAATCAATCATGCTAATTAGTAGTAGTGCTTAGGATCCTAATAAAATGAAACAAAGATCCTGAAATAAATTTACTAAGTTCTAACTCCCCTTAAAGTTACCATTGTTATTACCATCTTAGTCTTAAATGAGCATTAAGTTCATTTATTTTGTGGGCTTTCCAGTTTTCTCATAGCATAGCAACAAGCAAGGTTATAGCAGAAATGTATAAAGAGTTAATAATTTTGTTTTCTGTCATTTCACAAATATTCGTTTAGTTCCTGTATCAGGGTTTTTGGAGCCCCCAGATAAAACTAATCTAATTTTCTTTAAATAGAGTTCTTGATCTCATTATTACCTTCCACTGTTGTGAATTTCTGGGATTTTTTTGTTTTGTGGTATATTTTCTGGCTATCCCTTTTCATCTGCCACCACCCAAACACCAACTTTCAGAAGATCTTTCACCTTATTATCCAGATCTTTCACCTTATTATCCAGAAAGCACAACTGTTACGAAAAGAAAGGTGCCCTTTGCCAGGTTTGCTTCTTTTGTAAGAAAAGTAAAGTGGCCAGCTCTGAACATGTGAAGACCTTAGACTCTCAAGTCACTGTTTAAGGTGGTCTAATTATGAAAACAAGTGAAGCATTTTACCCGCTAACATAATGGAGACATTTGGTGAATTTCTAAAATTATAAATTATTATTTATACTTCATACATATTTATTAAAATGTGTAACCCTTTGATATTTCATAAAATTACTTTTCAAAGTCTTATAGTTATAATTCCTGAAAAACGCTAAGGGAAAAGATCAAGGACTTCTGTTCATTTCAAATGGGCATAGGCTACGGAAAATATACAATACTATACTGCAGTCTCCCTGAAATGTGCACAGTGCGGGAGCAGAGTAACTCTGACTTCCGGTAACTGACAACATATAACCACTTCTGGAATGTCTCCCAAGTGATTGCCTCCTTGATATGGCACCTGTGTGAGATCACTGTGGCATGCTACTGCTCAATACTTCCATTGATTTATTGCTAGAAATATGATTTCCACTTTTCTGTGGCACCCAGAAGGAAAAAGCTAGCTGCTGAATTAGCTTCTGAGATTTGGATGAAACTAGGACATGTATGGAATTAAATATACCTATAAGCAGATAATCATTTTCCATCTGTAAAATAACAACAACAAAAAAAAGATCACGTAAAAGATAAAAGCTACTCTAACTCAGAAAAAAAAAAAAAAGCTCTGCATTACATGAAATTTGAGCCTATAATTTAATTTAGTCTTTGCAGTGTAGACAGACTGTAATGATAACCAACAACAATAAAAACCCTGTTTTTGTTTTCCTTTCTTCTTCTTTTCTCTAAAGCATTTAAACTGAATGTTGTGGGAGTCTTGAAATGGAACAATATATCTCTATAGAACCAGATGAAATCACAAGCCCGTCCTAAAGAAAACAATAAATGGATCTTCAAGTCTCTGACTTGCTGCTCCACTGAAGCAGATGTGCCTCTTGGTGAAGGAGAGTTTGGGAGGAAGAGAGGCAGTCGATGGTCACTCGCACCTTCATTCAGTATTCCTTACTGAACAGATGGCATTTTGGGGGAGTTTAATCTCCCAGAATAGGTGCCTATGAGTAAGATGACTCTTATAATGTCCCAGGTACCAGGAAGTATCTGCCCAAGTATGTGGGAATGTAGCCCTAATTAGGCTACACTTTCCTAGTGCCTCCACATGTTCCTTCTTACTCATTGCTCTAACCATCTGGGTTCTGCCCCCACACTACTAGAATGAAAATGCTCTTCCCTTGACCTCTTTTGAGTACCGATGTTGGTCCATCTCTTTGCTGAGCTCCAAAGCGGACCCCTCCACCACCTCCAAGGCACCAGCCCCTCCACAACACAGAGATAAGCATCTGCTCCCCACCCCCCCACACCTTACCAGTCCCTGCACTCCCTGCCTCTTCCTCTCTGTCCACTCATTTGCACGCCCTTTTGTGCACCCCCACCCCCACCACCATCCTCTTCTCCTAACTTAAAGGTAAGGGTGTCTCCTGGGTTCTATCTCAAGCCCTCATCCTTTTCACTTCACTGGCTGTCCTTTGATGTCACAAAGGCAATCACCACAAGTGTCTCCTGCCGGCACTTAATCAGTGTCTGTGAGCTGACTCTCACCCTCACCCATTTTGGCGGCCACCCACATGAGAGCCTGTCTGCCCTGGGTCTTGATCCACCTACCTGCCCTGACCACCGCCCACCCCCTCCCATGAAGGGGTGACTTGGAGACTTCAACTCTAGCTTAACATTTTTCACATTGGGCTTCTTAGATAAGGTAATTGTGGCTCTCTTTGTCTCTCCTCCCTGGTTTATAGTCTCCACATAGCAGAAAGAGCATGGCTTTGGAGTCCAATAAAAATAGATTCCAAACCAGGTCTGTTCATTTCTAGCTATGGGACTATATCTTTGAATTTTTGCAGGATTACAGGAAAAATTTTTATATGTAAAATATTTCTATGTACGGGTTTTTTGAAACTTACCTAGAGTCTAGTGAGCTTTCTTCCCCCTCTATTTCTCTTTAACTTACTTTGCAAAGTTCCTTACATGCTTTATCTAATTAAGTTCTCATTGTAACCTACCAGTAGGACTAGAGGAAGAAGCTGAGGCCGGCTGGGTGACAACCAATAAGTGGTAGAAACAGATTCAAACCTAGGTCTGACTGGCTCTGAAGCCCTAGCTCTTTCTACCATATAAAGTGACTCCAGGACACAGAGGGGCTGATAGGCTGCGCAAGTGAGGCAGAGAGACACACAAATGGAAAATTACAGCATAGTGTGAGAAGAGAGGTGTGGAGAAAATGCTGTGGGGGTACAGAGGAAAGAGACATTGATTCTGTCTCAAGAAATCAGGAAGGGCTTCACAGAGATGGTGTGCTGGAGTTGCCTCTTGGATGAATCTGCCCCACGGACAGACCAGGAAGGGCATTCTAAGCAGCAAGGCTGTGAGCAGTAACAGAGAGGAAACTGTCTGAGTCACTGCCAAGAGTAGGGTGTGATGGCGCTAAAGGTGGGGTAGGGTGGGGGATGGAGTTGTGGGAGGAGATGATGGCAAAAAGGTAGGGTGGGGCCATGCCCCAGTGTTTGGAGCCCATTCCACAAGCAATAGAGCC
>NW_024426774.1:63874250-63895462 GCF_017311325.1 Ursus maritimus
AGGAATTTTGAAGTATGGCACGGACAGATCAGATCTATGCTTTCAAAGATAATTTCAGTGCTAGTATTATGCAGGAATTCTGGAAACCAGAACGACTTGTGGAAGCTTGCTTTTTTTTTTTTTTTTTGTAACTTGGTTTGTGTTCTTATTGTGAATGTTAACTTTGATATCTGGTTAAGGCGGTGTCTGCCAGGTTTCTCCACTGTAGTTCTTGCTTGTCCTTTGTAATTAGTAAGTATCTTGTAGTGAAGTCCTATGTAAATACCATGTTCCTCAACAAACTTTCATGGCGGGTTATAACATCTGTTGATTTTCTAACTCCATCAATCCAGCTATATTTTATAGCCGATGTTCTACTCAAGAAAGAGCCTTCTCTTTGATAAAGCAGGAAAAAACATCCAGTGGAAAAAAGACAGTCTCTTCAATAAATGGTGCTGGGAAAATTGGACAGCTACATGCGAAAGAATGAAACTTGACCACTCTTCACACCACACACAAAGATAAACTCCAAATGGATGAAAGACCTCGATGTGAGACAGGAATCCATCAAAATCCTAGAGGAGAACATAGGCAGCAACCTCTACGACATCGGCCACAGCAACCTTTTTTATGGCACATCTCCAAAGGCAAGAGAAACAAAAGATAAAATGAACTTGTGGAACTTTATCAAAATAAAAAGCTTCTGCACAGCCAAGGAAACAGTCAAAAAAACTAAGAGGCAGCCCACGGAATGGGAGAATATATTTGCAAATGACACTACAGATAAAAGACTGGTATTCAAGATCTACAAAGAACTTCTCAAACTCAATACACAAGAAACAAATAAACAAATCATAAAATGGGCAAAAGATATGAACAGACACTTTTCCAATGAAGACATACAAATGGCTAACAGACACATGAAAAAATGTTCAAAATCATTAGCCATCATCAGGGAAATTCAAATCAACCACACTGAGATACCACCTTACGCCAGTTAGAATGGCAAAAATTGACAAGGCAAGAAACAACAATTGCTGGAGAGGATGTGGAGAAAGGGGATCCCTCCTACATTGTTGGTGGGAATGCAAGTTGGTACAGCCACTCTGGAAAACAGTGTGGAGGTCCCTTAAAAAGTTAAAAATTGAGCTACCCTATGACCCAGCCATTGCACTACTGGGTATTTACCCCAAAGATACAGACGTAGTGAAGAGAAGGGCCATATGCACCCCAATGTTCATAGCAGCATTGTCCACAATAACTAAATCGTGGAAGGAGCCGAGATGCCCTTCAACAGATGACTGGATTAAGAAGATGTGGTCCATATATACGATGGAATATTACTCAGCTATCAGAAAGAACGATTTCTCAACATTTGCTGCAACATGGACGGCACTGGAGGAGATAATGCTAAGTGAAATAAGTCAAGCAGAGAAAGACAATTATCATATGGTTTCACTCATCTATGGAACATAAGAACTAGGAAGATCGGTAGAAGAAAGGGATAAAGAAGGGGGGGTAATCAGAAGGGGGAATGAAGCATGAGTGACTATGGACTCTGAGAAACAAACTGAGGGCTTCGGGGGGGTGGGGGAATGGGATAGGCTGGTGATGGGTAGTAAGGAGGGCATGTATTGCATGGTGCACTGGGTGTTATACGCAACTAATGAATCATGGAACTTTACATCAAAAACCAGGGATGTACTGTATGATGACTAACATAATATAATAAAAAAAAAGAAAGAGCCTTCTCTAAAACAAACAAACAAAGAGCTTTCTCTTCTCCCCATTAGTTATTTATACCACTACAGATGCATGCATTTTCATTTTATTCAGTGGTTTATGATTTGTGCTCGAATTTTCCCAGACATGACCAGTGGATGTCCCTGTAAGTTGGCTCTTAAGTCATTTTAACATCTCCCCTATTCTTTGAGCACTGCTGTACTTTCGGGCATAAGAAGCTCTTCCAAACTCATCTTGTCTGCGCCAGGCCTAAACTCGGCCTTTTTTGTAAGAAGCTCTGATCTTTTTTTGAGGAGAATTGTGTTTAGAAACCAAGTTCTGGGTGCTGTTCCTGCTGTTCATGTGTCATTGCGTGTCAGTCCTCTCAATGGACAGAGCAAGGAAATTGCGTGTGTGTGCATGTGTGTATAGTCATACTCACCTGTATCTGTATTTCTGTGCAAAAATTCTTTAAAATTTCTTGGATGGCTCCTAACCAGACCTACTGAATACGAATTTTTAGAACTGGGCTCATAAATCTGTATTTTTTTAAAGTTTAGCTAGGTTTTCAAACAGAGGATTGAGTAGCGGAGTGATAGCAGAGGCAGCAAAACCAGTCAGGAGGCTACTAGAACTGTCCAGACAAAAGTTAACAGGGGTGTGAACTAGGGTGGAAGCAGCAAGACACAGAGGACATGATCAACCATACTTGGGGCTGACTGGATAATGGAGATGAAACAGGGAGGGAGCAAGAGGCACTCAGTGTTTCCTGCTTAGATAACTGTCACTGCCGTGGCCCACACACTGTCATTTACACCGTCAGCACAGAACACATGTTTATTTAATTGAACATCCTCTCACTTTCCGCCTATAGATTATATAAAAATCCAAGTGACATTCCGGGAAGAAAATAATTATAAAACACTCTACAGTTTATATCTCTTCCATTACATTTTATCATATGGACTAAAAACTGAGTGTTATTCCAGGCAAGAAGGATGACTCGCGAATTCATTGTCAGCAGGGCAGGCTCTCACATAGATAAACATGGACTGGCCAAAGTGATTGTGTTCATGCTGACTATGCAGAATAATAGACCCACAAGGCTTTTTACCAAGAAGCAATGTCTGTAACAATATCTCTTACAGTAAAAAAAAAAAAAAAAAGAGCTAGAGTCTGCTGGAGATAGAAGTCATTAAGCAGAGATGACTGCTTACTATCACTGTAGCATAAAACTCACTGGAGCATGAGCAAAATATATAAAGGAGATGTAAGAAGAAAAGTAAAGCTAAAAGCAAATGACCCTTGAATTCTAACTGCTATAACAGAAAGTTTAAAACACAGATAAAAGTACATCCCAGAGAAAAATAACCATTCCACTATTTGCGTAGTAAAAGCAATTCATCAGTGATCTCTCATTGCCAAGTCCATGGGGCCCTTTCCCAGACTTACACTGGTGTACTCTGTTGGGACTGCTGAGGTCTCCTTGACACCCTCTTTGCTCTTGGCTACCAGGGCACTCTACTTACCTGGTTTTCCTCCTACTCCTGACTGTTCCTATCTGTCACAAGCACCTCTTTCTCTGCTGATCTCCTTAAAGTTGATCATCCTCAAAATCCTGGGGTTTTTTAAGATTTTATATATTTGAGAGTGAGAGAGTGAGCAAGAGAGAGACAGTGCATGAGCAGGGGGAGGGAGGGGGAGAAGCAGACTCCCTGCTGAGCAGGGAGCCCTAAGTGGGGCTCCATCCCAGGACCCCAAGATCATGACCTGAGCAGAAGGCAAACGCTCAACCAACTGAGCCACCCAGGTGCCCCAATCATCTTCAAAATCCTAACCCTGGCCTCTTCTCTTTCCTTCATATGGTCTCTGAGTCCTCATCCACTCCTGCATGCTCACTGCAACTCTCATGGCTCTCTACTGAGCAAGGGACCCATATATATGTACAATCACCTCTTGGATGTCTCACAGACACCTCAATTTATGCTGAAAGCTGAACTCATTACCCCCTGACCTTGAATGAGCTCCTCAATCTGTTTCAGTAAATGATAAGCACCATCCAACCAGGTGACTATGACAGAAATCTGACCATTACCTTATATATTCTTTCTCCCCCACTGCCTATCTCCAAACACCAGGAATCTAGACTCTTCAGAATATATTCACTGCTTTCTTCACATTACCACCATAATGATCTCACTCCTGAATAACTTCAAGTCCCTCCACTCTGCAATAATCCATTACCCACTGCAACCTGAGCAACCATCCCAGAGCCAAAATATAATGATGTTCCTTCCTCCAGAAAGTCTTCTCTGACCACCACTCCCTCTCATAAATGAGTTAGGTATATGTCTTAAGGCTCTCACATACTGTGGGCTGTCATAGAACTGAACACTCCAATCCCGCTCATCATTTATTTATGAGTACAGTCCTCATGGTCATAAATTCCTCAAGAGGAGATGCATGTTATTCACTGTTGGGTCCCCAGGACCTAGCACGGTGAATCACACATAGTAGACACTCAAGAAATCTTTGTTGCAAATCACTTTTATTCCTCTAAGTGAGAGGTTCTTAACCTGGAGCCCAAGTACCCCTTAACGGAATTCAGGAGGATTTATGTACTTCTATGCGCTAAAAACTACTAAAAAAATCTTTACTTTTACCAGCTCATAACAAGCTTTAGTATTTCCTATCATTCAGAGTGTAGGCAACAAATTATAGTAGTATTGGCAGTACCTCCACCTTGAGACCAGTAACATCACAGATATTTTCATATTACATTACAGTTGTAGCAGACCTCTCAAACACCGGGCATACTCATCACTACTTTGAAATCATCATTATTAAAACTGCTAGACCTTTCAAATGTATGAGTTAATAAAGCACATGTAAAATATTTTGTAACTATATTTCAAAAATAGTTAATTTTCTTTACAATCCTATTTATGTATTTTATTTTATGCATTAGGAGACATTGTTCTGTGATAGTGGGAGTATAAATTGATAAATGCGCTCTGGGAAACTGTATGGCAGGGCCTAGCAAAACTGATCCTATGTGCACCCTGTGCCCCAGAAGAGCCACTCCCACCTGCAATTGCATGTATATGTTTACTTGTACTAGAATGGTGACAGTAGCCACAAAATGCCCACCTACAGGAGAATGCGTAAATAAACTATGGTATTTCTACACAACAAAGATATGGAAGTGAGAATACTCATGTGGAAACACAGATGAATCTCATAAATAGAATGTTGACTGAAAGAAGCCAGACGCAAAAGGATGCATACCGTACCATTCTTTTTAAAAGTACAACATTCGGCAAAACTAATCTACACTGTTAGAAGTCAGAATAGAGGTTAACTTTGCAGTGGGGGTTACGGCAGGAAGAGGGCACGGGAGGGGGGCTCTGTGGTGCTGGTGATGTCCTAGTTCTTGATGTGGATGAGGGTTACAGGTGCACTGGTTTGTGAAGACTGATCCGAATGTGCGCTTTTCAGCATCTATAGAAAAGGACAGAACAAAACAAACCTACTATCCTGTGATGGGATCCATAGGCTTCGCCGTCTGTCAAAGGGGGTCTAAGAAAGAAGTCCTTTCTGAAGCAGAAATTCCAAGGGGATTATCTTAAAATGAACAAACATAAGTCATTCACTCATTCAAAAAATACTTATTGACCATCTTCTACATACCAGGCACCATTCTAGGCATTGCAGGCAGGGCAGTAACCAAAACAGTCCTGCCCAAATAGAGCTTATGTTCTAGTGAAGAGAGATAACAAGGAACGAAATAAATAAGAGCTAAGGAGAAAAATAAAACAGGGATGGACAATAAAGAATGTGCTGGAGAGGGGTCTGAATGTTAAGTAGGGTAGTCAGGGAAGTCCTTACTGAGATGACATTTGCAGGGACCTAAGGGAGGTGAGTAGTCACATGGATGTTTGGGGGAAGAAGCCAGACAGAAAGGACAGTGAGTGCAAAGGCTCTGAGACAGAAAAGCACCTGGGTTTTTAAGCAGCAGATAGGAGGTCAGTGTGGTTGCAGTGAGGCAAGGCATGGGGAGAAAATAGGTTAGATCACAGAGGTAACAGGAGGCCAAATTCCCCATAGAGGCTTAAAGGCCACTATAAGGACTTTGGCTTTTATTCTAAGGATTCTGAGAAGAGAATTGACATGACCTGACTTCTAATGCAACCAGATCAACTGGCTGCTGTGTTGAGAACAGAATGGGAGGGCAAAAATGGAAGCAGGGAGGAGGCAATGGGTAAGAGGTCTTGGGGAAAGAGCATGGAATGAGAAGAGGAGAGAACAGATGCCATGAGGAACACAAACACGTACACACATTCAAACAGACACGCAGATGCATTATTGCTGTCACATTTGCTGCTGCTGTTACTGAAATGGCTGAGAGCAATTTGCAGCCTTCATGACTCTTCACTCCTCAATAGTCCAGCACTTATCTCCTAAGACAAGTGCTTTCTCCTACGTAACCGCATTGCTACAACTGAATTCTGCTATTAACCTAATATGTGGGCCCATATTCAAATTTCACCAACTGTCCCAATACCATCATTTACAACAATCCTCCCCACCCCATTGCAGGATCTCACACTGCACTTAGTTGAATCCTTTTAGTCTCCTTTAATCTGGAACTGTTCCTCAATCTCTTGTCTGTTATGAGAATGACTTTTTTTTTTTTAAAGTATAGACCAGCTGCATTGAAGAAAGTCCCTTACTTTGCATTAGTCTATTTCCTCATGACTAGCCTCAGGTCGTGCATTTTGGGCAGGAATACCTGATAAGCAATGTTGAGGGACTCCTATATACACAAGGTAGACTTACAGCTAAGAGGAGATCAAGGTCAGTCAGGGAGGTGAGAGAAAACCAGAGGGCTACAACCTCCAGGACAGAAAAGGAAGGGTACTAAGGAGAGAGTGACCAACTGTACCCAATACTGTGAAGAGGTTAAGCTGGACACAGCCCCATTTAGCAGCGGAGGTCACTGGAGCCACTTCAGAGAAAGACTGCAGTGGCTGGTAGAGGGAGAAGCCAGTTCTTGATGTTAAGGAGTGAACAAGAGATAAGATGAAGATAGTAAATGGAGACAACTCAGAAGCACAGCACTTTGATTAGAATGGATTTTAGAGGGTCTTAGAGATCACACAGTCAGCCCACTCGTTTTTAGCTGAGGCCCATGTTAAGCACCATGCCCAAAGTCAGATCCCCCAGGACTGATTCCCCATAGGATGCCATGCTCCTGTTCCTGAGAAGTTTGGCATTGAAGGAAAAAGGCGTGGGGAGGAATCTCAAAGAAAAGGTTAATATAAATAAAGTAGAAATCCTCTGCCTTTAATGATCTTCCTAAAATGTCAATCGGCCTTTTTAAATGTTTAAGTCCTCCCACGGTCCCCATAATTTTCAGGAGGAGCTGTAAATCCCTTTGCGATCCAGCCCCAGGCCCCTTGCTCAGCTTCATCTCCCACAGTCTCTTCCTTACTCCCACAGTGCTGAACCACAGAGTCTCTTCAGGAGCCCCGGCTCCTGAGCCCCTGAGCCTTGCACAAGCCGTTCCCTCCTTGGTGTTCCTTCCCTCCCCTCTTCTCTTTCCACCTGGCCTGCCAAATTGCTCTTCATCCTTCAAAAGTCACTGTCTCCAGGAGGCCTGCCCTTGAATGCCTACTTCTCTATCTTTGAGTGAAACTTGTCCGGGCCAGGAATGACTTTGCTTCATTTAGAGCCAGCAGATGCTACTTTACAATCTCTGCAAACATCCTTCTTGCAAACGTTACCTCATATTTTCAAAAGTTGCTTAAAAGATCACCATGTTTCTTAAATCTAAAAGGATATGAATCAAGATTTTCCTCATAATACAGTCAAAAAATCTTAAGTCATTAAAAAAAAGTGTTTCATTCATTATAAGATCCATGGACATATTTCAGAAGAAAAACATGGTGTCTTCAATGGCTGGATTTTTCATGTAGAACAGGAAAACAGTAGAAGGAAAGAGCCAGATAGGATTTGGAGTCTGACTTAAGAGCAATGCAGTGGGGGTGCCTGGGTGGCACAGCGGTTAAGCGTCTGCCTTCAGCTCAGGGCGTGATCCTGGCGTTACGGGATCGAGCCCCACATCAGGCTCCTCTGCTATGAGCCTGCTTCTTCCTCTCCCGCTCCCCCTGCTTGTGTTCCCTCTCTCGCTGGCTGTCTCTATCTCTGTCAAATAAATAAATAAAATCTTTAAAAGAAAAAAAAGAGCAATGCAGTGATTAGTCATTATTGCCATCCAAATATTTTTTTAAAACAAGATTCCGAATCCTGCCTCTAAGTTCCAGCTGACAATGTATTTTCAGAATTTTCTCTTCTTGAAGTATGTATAGAATGAGTCCTATAGAAATATCACCTCCAGAGGCACCTGAGTGGCTCGGGGCGCCTGGGTGCCTCAGTCGTTAGGCGTCTGTCTTCTGCCCAGTGCATGAGTCCTGGGATCGAGTCCCGCACTGGGCTCCCTGTTCTGCTGGGAGCCTGCTTCTTCCTCTCCCACTCCCCCTGCTTGTGTTCCCTTTCTCACTGGCTGTGTCTCTCTTTGTCAAATAAATAAATAAAATCTTAAAAAAAAAAAAGAAATATCACCTCCATTTCAGACCTCACTCCTTACAAATAATTTGAGATATGAAAAACTAACAACAAATAAAATATATGTTAAGCATTTACTAAGCCCACAACGTGTGCCACACAAGGGAACATACTCAGAACTCAGATCAGGTCGAGAGATGGGTAAGTCAACAAACACAACACAATGCAATGACTCCAGAAGGCAGGTACTTGCATTGTGGTCTGCACATACAGAGCAAGAAGGGCCTAAAATAGGCTTTTGAGTTGTCAGGTAAGGCTTCAGGGGGAGATGACACTACATTGAGATTGAAGGCGGAATGAGACTGCACAAGGAGAGAAGTGAAGGGTCATTGCAGGCAGCCAAAATGGCATGTGCAAGGATGAAGATAGGAAGCTGGGCTCAGGGAACTGCAAGGAGTTTGATGTGGCTGGAGGATGTCAGAAGGACAAGGAGGGACATCAGGATGGAGGAGGAGCCAGGAACCAGATTGTAAGAAGCCTTGGAGACTCTGTTAAAGGAGCTTGAACCTTATCCTGTGCAATAGGGAGCCTTGGGTAGCTTCTAAGTCTGGCTTTAGGAAGATTCATTTTCAACACCTGTTAGATGGCCAACCTCACAAAATCATCTAAGGGTCCACCCACGTCACTCACAGCCAGGGCTGGTGTTCAACAGATGTGCACCAGTATCTGTGCCAGGTAAATGAATATAAAAATATTTATTCACCAATTGGTAAAGACCTGTGCCACCAACATCACCTTGCAGGCTGCGCCAGTCCCAGGAAGCCTCCTGTGAGTGCCATCTGACCACCTCCCTGGTGCCAGCCCTGTTAGCATCAGCCCCCATTCGCATATGCTCCCCTCTCCCGCCAGACCCCACTAAGGAGAAAACACCCTCAATAGTAGCACTGGCACCCCAGTAGGCAAATGTGCGATGTCCACTTCACTCTCCGAGGCTGTGGTCGCCAGCCATTGGCCAGCATTCCCCAGAGACACTCTGGCATGGCCTCTTATGAGAACTGAAATTCCATGGTGTGTCATATCACCAATATTTTGTACTTAAGCCCTCTTAATATTCCTTCCTTACCTTTTCTTGCCCTCAACTCAGTATTTCTCATCACTGTCCTGTTTTTTTCTATCAAGAAATAGTTTGCCTCCTCTTCTTATCTACCTCCTCTAGTAGAGCTCCCATTTGTCCTTCTCTTAGCCCATATCTCCCTTATCAGACAATCTTTCTTTTTTAAAATTTTAATTCCAGTGTAGCTAACATAGTGTTATATTAGTTTCAGGTGTACAATATAGTGATTCAACACTTGCATACAACACCCAGTGCTCATCATGATGTGTACTCCCAATCCCCTTCACCTATTTTACCCATCCCCCTACCCACCTCCCCTCTGGTAACCATCAGTTTGGTCTCTATAGTTAAGTGTCTGGTTTTGTTTTTTCTCTCTCTTTTTTTCCCCTTTGCTTGCTGTTTTGTTTCTTCAATTTCACATATGAGTGAAATCATATGGTATTTCCCTTTCTCTGACTGGCTTATTTCACTTACCATTATACCTTCTAAATCCATCTATGTCATTACAAATGGCAAGATTTCATTCTTTTTTATGGCTGAATAGTTTCCATTGTATATTTATACCACCTCTTCTTCATCCATTCATCTATCGATGGACACTTGGGCTGCTATTATAGTTTAGCTATTGTAAATAATGCTGCAGTAAACATAGGGGTGCATATATCCCTCTGAATTAGTGTTTCATTTTCTTTGGGTAAATACCAGTAGTGCAATTACTACAACAATTAATCATAGGGTAGTTCCATTTTTAGTGTTTTGAGGAACCTCCATACTGTTTATCACAGTGGCTGTACCTGCTTGCATTCCCACCAACAGTGCACATCCTCACCAACACCGCTTGTCTCTTGTGTGATTTTAGCCATTTTGACAGGTGTGAGGTGACATCCACTGTGGTTGATTTGCATTTCCCTGATGATGAGTGATGTTGAGCGTCTTTTCATGTGTCTGTTGGCCATCTGTATGTCTTCTTTGGAGAAAGGTCTATTCGTGTCTTCTGCCCATTTTTTTATTGGATTATTTGGGGGTTTTGGGGTTGTGTTAAGTTCTTTATATATTTTGGATATTAACCCTTCATCAGATATGTCATTTACAAATATCTTCTCCCATTCAGTAGGTTGTCTTTTAGTTTTGTTGGTTGTTTCCTTTGCTGTGCAGAAGTTTTTTTTTTATTTTGATGTAATCCCAATAGTTTGTTTTTGCTTTTGTTTCCCTTGCCTCAGGAGACACATCTAGAAAAATGTTGCTACAGCCAATATCAGATAAATTACTGCCTGTGTTCTCTTCTAGGATTTTTATCCTAGGTTTCAGGTCTCACATGTAGGTCCTTAATCCACTTTGAGTTTACTTTTGTGTATGCTGTTTCATTCTTTTGCATGCTGCTGTCTAGTTTTCACAACACCATTTGTTGAAGAGACTGTCTTTTCTTCATTGCATATTCTTACCTCCTTCATCAAAGATTCATTGATCATATAATTGTGGGTTTCTTTCTGGGCTTGCTATTCTGTTCCTTTGATCTATGTGTCTATTTTGTGCCCGTACCATACTGCTTTGATTACTACAGCTTTGGAATATAACATGAAGTCTGGAATTGTGATACCTCCAGTTTTGTTTTTTCAAGATTGCTTCAGTTATTCAGGGTCTTTTGTGGTTCCACACAAATATTAGGATTGTTTGTTCAAGTTCTGTGAAAAATCCTGTTGGTATTTTGATAGAGATTGCATCAAATCTGTAGGCTGCTTTGGGTAGTATAGACATTTTAACAATATTTTTTCTCCCAATCTATGAGCATGGAATGTCTTTCCATTTCTTTGTGTCATCTTCAATTTCTTTCATCAATGTTTTATAGTTTTTAAAGTACAGGTCTTTCACCTCTTTGGTACATTTATTCCTAGGTATTTTATTATTTTTGCTACAATTGTAAATGGAAGTGTTTTCTTAATTTCTCTTTCTGGTACTTTGTTATTGGTATATATAAATGCAACCAATTTCTGTGTATTAATTTTGTATGCTGTGACTTTACTGAATTCATTTATCAGTTCTAGTAGTTCTTTAGTGGAGCCTTTAGGGCTTTCTATCTATAGTATCATGCCATCTGCAAAGAGGAAAATTTTTCTTCTTCCTTACCAATCTGAATGCCTTTTATTTCTTTTTGTTGTCTGATTCCAGTACTCTGTTGAATAAAAGTGGTGATAATGGACATCCTCGTCTTGTTCCTGACCTTAGGGGAAAAGCTCTCAGTTTTTCCCCATTGAGTATGATGCTATCTTAGACAAAGTTTCTTAAAGGGGCAGCCCTCTGAGACATGGCCCCACCTTGTAGGCTATACTTGATTGGACTGGGTGGACATCCTGTCCAGTGCTAAGCCAATTAGATTCTCTTTCCTGGAAATTTGGATTTAAAATGCAAAAGACTGATCGATTCAACTGGTACTGTAGGACCAAGCTGGATAGTCATGTGTGCAGAGGGGCTGAGATGAACTCTGGAGAGGAATGACTATGTGCAAAGTAAATCACTGAACTAAGAAGCCAGTCTGCAGTCACAGAATATCAAAGCATATATTACCCAGAGAGAGGCAGAGATATGAATTTGCAAGAATCTGTGATTCTTACAAGAGAAAGAACTAGGGAAAGAGAAAGAAATAGCTGCCTGATAACTGTGCAATGCCTGAAAGGCCAGCCTACTCCCTATAATTGAGTTCCCAAAGATTCTCTTGTCATCTTATGATCCTCTCCTTAACTGTGTTTCTTTGAAAAAGTTTCAGTTTCTTGCAACTGATCTCTTATTTAGAAGGCATCCTGTCATTTGTGGGTCCTGTTTTATTCTTACCCATAAAATCAATTCACAATGAACACAGAAAAATGTTTTAATGACACTGTTAAATAGCAGCTACACTTAACATGAATCCTCGTGCCTTAAAATAATTCTCGATGGCTTTAGATTAATTCTCTGACCAACCTATTTAGGTACTGCCAGTCCAGAGAAAGATTCTTTCCTCTCAGGCAGTTACTGCTGGCCTGCCACTCCCCTCCTTCACGCAAATGGGAAAAGGGGTGGCAAAAAACTAGTGGGCAACTGTGGAATACTTCAGCTACTGGGCTGAGGTCAGCCAGGTGCCTGCCTCCCACTGGGGGAAGAAAGGAATGAACTGATAAAGGGGTAGAGGTCAAGGGGCACAATCTCTGACTACACTCCCTCTGCTTTCCCTTCTGCTCCTTCAAGAGATCTCTCTCCAGCACCAAGGCCAAACGCTGGAAACTCATTTTTAAAAAGCAAGAATCTTTGGGAGTAAACAAAGCCAATGAATAGACTGTTGCTGGTCCCTAAAACAGAAGTTACTAAACGATGCACTGGCTCCTCAAAGTATAAATATGGTTTTATTCTTTAAATATATAAAAATCTACACATCCTTATAGTTTCTAACACCATCTTTTCAAATAGGACAGCAACCAAAACCTCAGATTTCTATTACTTCTAAGTTAATTTTTTAATGATTATTTCAGTTCCTGGGTCTCCACATGTTCAGTATCCTCTAAATGAGAATAATGGGCGCTCTGCTAGGGGAATTCAAAGGTTATAGACATCCATCTCCTTAACTTGTTCCAATCAGTGACTGCTTGGTTCTTTCTGGAGCATTCAGAACACAGGTCTAGGTGCCATCTTAGTGAAAAAAATTAATTCTGTTAATTTAAGAATTTAACAAATGTATAGATCATATACATTATTACAAGTCTATTTTTGCTAGCTGTCAATCTCATTTGGGTTGAAAAACAACACTGTTCTACTGAGCTCTGAAACATACCAGTGAGCTCCCTACACTCTTGCTGTGGCCTGTGGCTAGAAGCATTGGCATAATTTGGGAGCTAATTAGAAATGCAGACTGTCAGGCCTCATACCAGACTTACTGCGCAGAAGCTAGATGTTAGCTTGTGCTCAGGTGACTTCTATGAACAATGATACATGAAAAGAAATCTCTGCTCTCAAACACCTTAATTACACTTAAGACCAATCCACGTATGACAAATTTGGGTTAAACCTACAAGAGAAACCTGACTGCTGAAGATGTGTAGTCTGGGGGCTTAAGAAAGGCTTTCCATGTGGTTTCAGAAAAAGTAAGTCCCAGAAGCAAAGCCATCATGTCAGCCTTCCCAGCAGCTTCCTTTTTGGGTGGCAAGAATGTCACCTATATCGCAAAAGTGTTCAGATCCAAATCCTTGTGGGTAGGAGAGGCCTTAGGCCAGCTCTGCTTAGAAGTGCTGCCATTGAACAGTATTTCACTTACCACAATATAATCTACATTCTGATTGACTGTTGGTTGTAGGGCCAATATCATTCTTTGTAAGAGAGTATATTCCAGTACAATGTTTTCAAACAATGACCCATTATATAGTAACCATTTTTTCTAAGTAAAAACATGGTCATATATTCTGAATAATAGAGACCCACGATATGATAAGAACAAGTATATCTATAACAATAGTTGAATGGAATATTTGTGACTGTCCAGGAAAATCTAGGACATATGGTACCAAGACCCCTGAGGCATTAATGACCTGGATGAGAATTACAATGACCTTGGTCTTTCTCTGGGTATCTACACCAGAATTCTGGGCACACCAAAGTCCTCCTCACCCTGGTGCCTTCGCATGTAACCTCTCCACTCCCAAGCCAGCTTCACTTATCTGCCCCTTTTCACCCTTCAGGTCTCAGCTAAATGCCATCTCCCTAAATAGCTGCTCTGGAATTCTATGGCAGGTAGTTCCCACCAACCCAGTTTCTCTCTCTGACCATTCCCTTCTCAGTACTTTTTACAATCTATGTTTACCATGTCTTCTTATTCATTCATTGTTAGTCTCCACCACCAGAATGGAGGCAAAAATGTGGTCTTGTTCACTGCTGCACTCCCTGCACTTGGTACCTTCTAGAGAGTAAATGAGGTTTTGATGAATAAACAAGTAAAATGTTCCCAATTTAGGGAATAAATAAATCTTAATTAAAGAATTACCAAATAGGGACGCCTGGGTGGCTCAGTCGGTTAAGCACCTGTCTTCAGCTCAGGTCATGATCTCAGGGTCTTGGGATCGAGCCCTATATCGGGCTCCCTGCTGAGCAGGGAGCCTGCTTCTCCCTCTGCCTGCTGCTCCCCTGCTTGTGTTTCTCCCTCCTTCTCTCTCTGACAATAAAATCTTTTTAAAAAATTACCAAATAGACTATAGCTTATTAATAAGAATAACAATAATTAGATTATTTACAAAGATATCATAAACTTCCATCAAAGCCTTTCACTTCATGCTCTTGCAAATGAACAGGATCAAATGAATAGTTGATGGTACCACCGAGTAACTTTGCTTAAATCTCTTTCCTTCTCAGAGCCTTTTCCCTCTGAGAGCCACTCCCACCGAGTAAAATGAGAAGACTACCTCTCAGAGATGGGAGAGAGGGAAATGAGATGACACAGATACATATATAAAAGTATCTAGTACAGAACAGGTACTCAACTCAATATGGGTTTGATTCTTTATAATTACTTCCATGTTTCCCTTATTCAAACTGGTCAAGGGACTAAAGAATATGAAATCACATTTCCAGACCCTCATGTGAACCTGTTTACTCAATACTCCAGACCAAACCATGGCTGTTAGACCCCTCTCTTCAAATCCAACAAGTTCAATTGTATTTGCAGGACCACATTATTTTAGTCATGTCACAATTGAGACTTAATATTTTAAAATATGTCTGGTAGGTCATTGTTTCAGATCATTGTTTCAAAGCTGGTAATGTTCCTAAGGTGAACTTGAACATGGTTCCACTTCTAGACTGAGTTCTAGCAATCAGCTTCAAATACTCCTGATAAACTGATAAGCACCAGATTGATAAACAGAGTAACAAGAAGCAAAAAGCTCACAAAGTTCTAGTTAGAAATAAGGCACAGTGGTAGGGACCACAGTGACTGAGAAAAAAAACAGTTTGTAAAACAGTGAAGCAATAACTTTGGGCTTTGGAATCAGATAGCTTTGGGTTCCAATTCCATTCTATAGTCTGCTAAATAGTGACTGCGGGCAAGATCCTTAGCCCCTCTGTGCCCTGGTCTCCTCACCAGTAAACTAGGACTAACAATAGTACCAATGTCATGAGGTTGTTAAGAGGATGGATGAGATAAATCTGTACACACATTTATTTAGTGCTGAGTCCGCACTCAAGAAATGTTGGCTCTGGTTATTAAATGTATTCTATCCTCAAAGATCTTATATATACTTACAAATGAAAATACTCGGAATGAAAGAAAAGTACTAAATGATACACATTAAGTGAGGAACAGTGGTCATGAAAGATGCAAAACTTTAGGAGTGCAAGGCGCGCCTTCCTCTAAGGATGGTATAGGGTCTCATGGGAGTGGTGAAGCTGAAGCAGATGGGCCCAAGCAGGGCATGGATACAAACAGGCCCGCTGCGGTGGGCACTTACTGTTTGCCAAACACTCTGGGGCACCCTGTGTGTAATCTCCACAAGCTACAAGGCAGATACCTTTAAATCTCCAATTTGTAGATGAGAAGCTGTTTTACTGATGATAGCTAAGCCTCACAGGGGTTTAGTAATTTTCCCAAGTTGTCCAATTGGTGGCAGATCTGGGTTTAAAATCAAATCTGTCTGACAACCCACCACTGTGCCATTGTTGGGGAGAAGGGTTGATGGGTAGATAAATCATTCCAGTATGAGGCAGGAAAGAACAGAGTAATCTTTTTATATGGCCAGTGGGAAGCAAACAATTTATACTTAAAAAAAAAAAAAAGGAAAATAAGGGAGGAAAGGTTGGTTAGGG
This sequence comes from Ursus maritimus, assembly GCF_017311325.1. Taxonomy (NCBI): domain Eukaryota; kingdom Metazoa; phylum Chordata; class Mammalia; order Carnivora; family Ursidae; genus Ursus; species Ursus maritimus. Next base: position 63,890,449 of record NW_024426774.1, read on the forward strand.
CCAGAAGGAATGGAAAGCTAAGGAGTTTAAACTTCCGCTGGTGGACAATGAACAATCTTTTTTGTTTAAGGTGTAAGTGTGTGCTTTTAATGAAATACTAGTAATGCCCCCACTAAGAGCAGGTAGGTATTGAATACCAGCACAGGGCCAGGTCCCAGTCTAAACCATTTGCATACGTTCCCTCCAAAAGTTACAGTTTGCAATTTAGGTATTATTATCCCCATGTCACATATAAACAAGTGGTCAAGCCACTCATTCGGATGACTCCAGTAAACAGCACAGTGGGGTTCACCACTGAGTGTGTGCAAGGTCAAAGTCAATACAAAGTCCTTCCCCTGAAAGAGTATTGCAGAAAAACCTTCCTTGCAATACAGAGTGAAAAAATAAGAAAAAGGAAAATGGAGACAGGGAACTAGTCAGAAACAATATACCAACCCAGAGTAAGGAGATAAACGTCTTAAATGGAGTCACTGAAAACGGAAGGGAGATGACAGAGAGCAAAATGTGTTCATGACCTTTTCTTTCATTTACTCCATTTGTGTCATGATGCGCTACCTGAAGTAGAAACCAAGTTAGTGAATATTCCAGTCTCTGTTGCCAGCCTTGCCTCTAAGCCTGCACTGAGTCCTGTTGTTAGTCTGAGAGCAAACATTTCTAGTATTTACCTGTCCTGTCACAGCGCTATCAGGGCTAAAACAGGCATCATCCTCTAATCTGTTATCTGTACTGAAGGGTAATCATTCAAAAGAATAAAACTAAGCCTCCACATCCAATAAATCATATTATGCTTCACATATCAACATTTTAAAAAATCTGACTTAAACACATAGTCTGTCAAATCAGGAAGACACATATGCTAACGCTCTGGTGAGCTCTGCCAAATCCTATTATTATTAAAGTTCATCGTGATCTCAGAGAGCACACGGTTTTATAAAATGGAGTATGGTATCAATATTTGTTGGGCTGCTTTCTAGTTAATATTCTGGGGAAAGTAGAACAATAAATAAAGCAGAGGAAATACATGCACTATGAATATAGCTTTCAAGCTAAGGAAAAAGCTAACAGACAACTACTTACATTGTCTCATTTGAAAGAATCAAGAGTTAGAAGCTTGAACAATCATATAATGTTTCCAAAAATCCAAAATATTTTTGCACTGAAACCTTAGCTGTAGTCTTCCTCATTCAATAGCTAACTGCAATATGTTAAGTGGAAAAATCAGTAGTGTAACAGGAACATGAGTTGAAATTCATAAAGATAAAAGAGCATAATTTTCCTGTCCATATCCACAGTTAATACATAAAGATTCCCAACAATTTACAGTATTAATTTGAAATACTCAATATATTTCTGGGAGTAAAATTATGAAAGAAATGGCACTCGAGAGTCTCACTAAGGCTAAAAACAAATGTTGTCTGCATACTGCATTTATCAGAAAAAGATATATATGTAAGATAAAGCAAAGTAACAGCATAAACAGTCTAATTTTACAGCTTTTAATTACATAATGATCTACGGTTTGTGTTTTTAACGTTGGACTTAATTTTATTCCTATGTGCAAAGACATATACATGGACATTAAAGAATTCTGTTCACCTGTACACACTCAGACTCAACCAAGTATCACCCAAAATTTAGCAGTAAAGTCCAGTCTCCGAGGGTAGGCTTATTACTATGCCACCACTCAGTGTAAAGACACAACTACCTTCATAATAGACCAGAAGCTAAATTGTGGTTTTTTTTCATCGCCTGAGGCTTCCTGCAAACCAGTTATACAAACAGCTTCATTCACCTTTTTTTCCAATCTGAGTGTTTAACTAAGCCATATATCATCACAATCCCACTAGTCCAGCTGTCTGTCATCACAGCGGTTTACTGCAACTCCACCCTTTCCCTCCTTCAGTTTCAACAGTGCATTTCTTTCTTTCTTTTTTTTTCCTACTAGAGAAAAAAAAATTAAGATTAGGAGTTCAAACCCTCAAAGTAGTTCAGTGAGCTGTCACAACAATATTATTTAACCCCAGGGAATTTTCTGTTTAATTGCCACTCTCTCCATTCCCCCAAAGGACTACATCTTATTTAGATGGTGTAATGGAAAGCACTGCATTAAGAAAGACAGAGCAAAAACATAATGGGTTTAAATTTTTAAACATCTAACCTTTTCACAAGTCACTTTTAATCATTTGCACCTGTGACTTCAATAATCAGCCTGGCAATTAGAGAAGGAAAACCTCCAGGACAGACGGGGCCCCAATCACAACCCTTATTGTATCAGGGAGCAAAGAAAAGAGCTATTTTCTCATATGTGACAAGAAGAAAGTTTTACATATCAGCTCCACCCAACCTTGGGAATAGTAGAGCTCTTAGTATTCAAAATCTTCATTTTCTAAAAGTCAAGATTTTTAAAAATACATATCCTACTGTATTTTCAAATATTAAGTTTTTACCTTTTGTAACAATTTTTCAACTGTAGGGCTCAGGAAAAAAAGGGGGGGATTGCAGAATAAGCACAACACTAGGAGGGGGGTAAAAAGCAAGACTTTTAAATCATTCTCCCCAAGGAGAAATCAAAACCATTAACATTACACCACATAACCATTTATTTCATTATGAAAGGCAAACTTAGAACACAAGTGGTAATATTCTGAAATGTGATAGAAGTTGTTCTACATCAATGAACACACAAGTTTGGAAGGCACGAATATGGTCTCTGTCAGTTGTAGTCTATCCTCAGCAAGTCATTTGCCCCGTGGGTGAGGCTCCCATATGGAAATCTTCCTTAACTGCTGAAGGCTGAATGGGATTCCCTGTGAACAGCATCTGGACCACACCTTGTTTGGTCACAGAAGCAGCTGACAAGAAGTAGAGGAAAATGCATCTGGTCCAGAGATGACAGGACAGGACCAAGAATCAAAATATGTCCCTCCACAGTTTAACAGGGAAGGCCCCTTAAAATGTCTATTTATCCAGTTGTGTTTTTCTAATCAGTCTTGACCACCCACTGCCAGATGTTGGTCATTCTGGGGGCTGACTGGTAGGATTTTGTGGTCCAGCAGCTGCCAGGCTTTTATAACCTCAGTGATGTTGTGGAAGCATCCATTTAGAGTATAAATATGTTTGGCATTAAAACACTGCCAAGTGAAATATTAGAAAACAAACTCCCCACCCATTGCAGAAATTTTCCAGTTTCAAAGCATCTGGGATGAAGATTCCAAATTACCTGTAGCAAAATTTCTTCTAGATTTTTTTAACCCTCTTGCTTGTTGAGGAACCTACTGAGGAGCCTGCCAAAGATGACATCCACCGTTCAGATTACTGGTCCTACATTTACACAGTTAGGGCAGGAAGAAGTGTTTGATGGTTCCCCGGGATCCTTCCACTTGTAGCAGGAATGAACACCCAAAAAGCAGCGGGACACTCAACTCCTTAGAGATTTAAAAGCCTTCCAGAGGAATAAGAGGAAGGAGATCTCTCCCTCCCCACCTGCACCCCCCACCCTGTTTCTGCCCTAGCTTTAGAATGAGCAGCCCTTCTGTAATTCCATACAGTTCCAGAGAGAATCCTTAACTCCAGAGGGCTCCTGGATCTGACCCCAGGAAAGCCCGTTTGGTCATCCTTCTCCTCACCTTTCTAATCTCCACACCCAACCCTTCCCCACGACCCCAGGCCACCTCCTTACCTGATAATGTCGTCGTTGTGTCCCAAGAAGAATTTTTGGCTGTGCTCTCGGGTGTTATAAACCACCCCGACCCCAGCCACAAAGTAGACCACCTCCTTGCCGGCCGTGTAGTACAGGTTGTTGCGGCACTGGTGACCCCGGTACCCGTACACCCACTCCAGCCGGAGCTGGCAGCTGGGAGCTGTCCGATCCGCCATGATAAGCCGACCCCACTCGCCCCCCGGCCCCCCCGCGCGCGGGTCCGCGGCCCCTGCGCGCCGGGTCTGTCCTCGCCAAGACTCGGGCTGCGGAGGACCTGCAAGGCCTCAGTGTGCAGCGCCGGGCGCTGATTTCCGCGGCGACGCACAGACACAGCCCAGTGCGCCCGCCGCCACCATCATCCGCCGCCGCCGCCGGAGACAAGCCGCCGGTGCGCGGCCGCCAGACCCCGCCGGGCGCCCCGGCTCCCTCTCCCGGGGCAAGGCGTCTTCGCGGGCGCCAGCACCCGCAAGCGCACGCCTCACTGCACCTGCGGGCTTCGGCCCCCAGGAGAGGTTCTTGGGGGGGTCACCCCGCCTTTTAAATCAGGGATCTGCATATCCAAACACTGATTACCCAGTTCGCTCACTGAAGTTTGCAGTGCGTGGGGGCTTCGCAGCAGGCAATGGGATTTATTCTGTGACAGCTTTGATTTGACAGAGAACCCGGGTAAGCTTTGCCACCACCATCGTTGGATCCGAAACTGACAGTCTATACCCAGGATGCAAGAGAGAGGAAGAAAGAAACATTTTTTGTATAAATCACCAGCCCAAAAAAACGATCCCCAAACTAAACCAAGTTCTTTTTTTTTTTTTTTTTTTTTTTTTTGGTCAACTGGTCCCCCTTTTCCCCTCCAGATCCATCTCCTTAATGATATTAAATATGTCCTAAACGCTTCCGGCTGGCGGTTGCTGATACGATTTGAGAGAATACTTTGATTCCCCATTAAGCCAGGGCGAAAATGCAATGGTCATTTTTTAGATGCTCCAATTTAAAATTCGTATCTTCCGTGAACCCTCTCTTGGCCGGGGGTGGGGGGGAACATAAAGAACTTAGCAGTTCTCACAAATCAGCAACTCCAACTGCAAGCGTCATAAGATTTTTCTGAACTGGAGGAAACGAGACTCTAGTGCAGTTGGAGGCAGGAAAGCGCTATCTACTAATGCTCCTGGTCCAAAAGAAATTAAATAATTAACAAGTGGTAAAAATCGTGCACCCCTCTTCAGGAAGGTCTGAGCTATCTACGGGGAGCTCAAGGGTTAGCCTCCAGTCCGGCGGGGGGTAGGGGGACAGAGACGCCCCCCCCCCCACCGCACC